>NW_021703771.1:10998044-11074114 GCF_005190385.1 Monodon monoceros | reverse complement strand
ATAATAAAACACACAGCGTTGTTATGAAAATGAAATGAAATAATAAACACACAGCGTTGTTATGAAAATGAAATGAAATAATAAACACACAGCCTAGGATGTAACAGATAGTTGGTAAATAAAACGTTTTATTACAAAAGACCTTTCTTCCTATCCTTTATTTTTTAAAAAATTAAGTATTAGTAAATACTCGAGTTTGGAGTGGGCTTTTTCGAGCCTCTTGAAATAATATTAGGACTCAAGGTTTTCTCATACCTGAAACATTATTTTCCTGGAACAAGTTTTCTCGTCAGCCAGAATTCCACCTGAAAAAGTTAGCTGTCTTCTCTTTATTTTTACAACTTCTGCTTTCACCTCTTTCTGCCTTAAGATTAATAAGCTACCTTATGTTTTCAATCATATTTTAAGCCACTCTTTTATATTTGTTTACAAGTTTTCTCCCTTTATATGACATCTTAGAACACTTTGCAGGGCTTTTAATATAATTTTTCTTAATCTATTTTAGAATTGAGATATAATTTATGTATTACAAAATTCACCAATTTTAATTATACATTTTGATGAGTTTTGATAAATGTGTACACCATAACAGAACACCGAAATCCTCTTATTTTGCTCCTTCAATAGCATAATTACATGGAAATGCCCCATAATGTACAGTAAATTAAGTGTTTAAAGCACAAAGGGAAATTGTAACTATTAGAAAATTGTTTGTGCGATAGTCATTACGCTTTGTGAATAGTTGCACGATGATGTGATAATGCTTCTGAATGCTTGTTTAATGTAAAAAAAAGAGGATTTATAGATATGGGGGAAGAAGAAAAAACACACCTGAAAGTGGAATGCCAAATTGACTGGAAAGGTAGATGAAAAGGTTGTTCACCCACCAGAACTAAGGATAGACAGACCATTAGGATATCTTTCCAGTCCACACAGAGAAGGCTCCCTCTCTCATGTGAGGTTTCCCACTTAAGAGAAACTCCTCTTTTCCCAGAGCTGATGACTAGGATGACCATATTCTTTAAGAGAGGGCATTGCTAATGAGATCAGACACATTCATTGTCTAATAGCCACTAGTAATATCCAATTACTGGCCTAGTAACAACCATGACATACATTCGACAAAAATTTATCCTCAGCTCAGCATTGTAAGGACTTTAGTTCACACAGCCCTATGTAGGTGGCTTGAGCTGTATTTCTAGCTCAAGCTTATTTATTTGTTCTTTCTTCCATTTATCCATTCAGTCAATATTTCTTGAGCACCTCCTATGTGCCAGGCATTGTGCTAGGGGGTGAACAAGGACCTGGCGCCCACTCTCACAGAACTTTCATGAACAGAGGTAGGCAGACATGAAAAACTTATAAGTTGATAAGTGTTATAAAAGAAGAGTGCAGGGTATTATGAGAGTTTCTAAGAGGTTCTGACTTAGTCAGTTTGGTCAGGGAAGGCTTCCTGAAGGGAGTGACATTTGAGTGAGACTCAAAGGATAAAAAGTCAACCAGATATGTTCACGTGTGTGTGTGTATGTGTCAGGGAGAAAGGAAGAGCAGGAGGTACTTCTAAGCAGAGGGTCCAGCATATTTGAGGAATGTGTGGAGCTTAGATATCAGGTGAGATCAGCTTGAGATCAACCTGCCCAGGTGGTCAGGAATCACATCAGTCTGGGCCTTGTTATGGATTTCATGCCTCTATTCTTAAAGCAATAGGAAGCCATGGGAGTGTTGACTTAAAAAAATGCACAACGTGAGAGTTGCAAATTAAGCTTTACTGGCTGCAAAATGAGGGCTACAGCCCCGAGACAGTGTTTCAGGTAACTGAGAAACTGCTCCAAGGAGGCGAGGGGTGAGCCAGGACATATAGGAGTTTTGCAACAAAAGGGCAGGTAGTCGGAACGTCAAAAGATTATTGTTAATTAAAGAAAACCAGGTATCTCAAGTTAAGGAATTGTAGCGCTTTTCTGTGTATGGGAAGATGCAAGAGTCTGGGCTCACTGAAATCATTCCTTTGATAGGCACCTCAGCTACCTAGGGCCAGTATCCTGTATTTGCACATCCTGAGTTTCCTCAGGGCTCACTTCAGGGAGTGGCTGCAGTCTGATGGCTGCTAGATGACAGGTATTCTTTTCAGCCCTGAGTTTCCTCAGGGCTCACTGGCTCACGTTGGAGGGCTGCAGTTGTTGATGACTGTGACACCCTTTGTTTATTGACGTGGCAGGAAATATGCCATTTATAAATATTCCATTTACCAGGAGTGACATGATTATATTAGAATTTGGGTGAGAGTAAGTAGTAATAATAATAATGATAAACATAAACATAATAATAATATAATTATACATTTATAATATAAAATGTAGTTTTAGCTACACTTACCATGGGCCAGGCACTGTTATACGTGCTTTCCATATATTAACTGATATGCACCTCAGACAAACCTTATGAATTAGCTACTATTTTGATGCTCAATTTATAAGTGAGAAAAGTGAGATACACAGAGGTTATATAACTTCTCCAAGACCATACAGCTAGGAAGTGGCACAGCTGAAGTTGTGAGGGGACCAGTTTGGAGGCTGTTGCAGAATTATCAGCAAATGCTGAGTACTTGGACTGGAGCAGAGACAGTGGGGAGGCATTAAGGCTATGGGTTAAGGTGTACATGAGCTGTAAAATTTATAGGACTTATTTTCAAAGCACTACATTTCTAATTGTTGGCACGTTTATTTATTTGTTTGTTTGTCTCAATCATGGTAAGAACAGTCAACATGAGATCTACCCTCTTTAAAAAATTTTAAGTATACAGTACAGTATTGTTAACTATGGTCTGGTATACTTTTCAACTTGCTGTTGCTTCAGTTCTCAATTTCTGTCAATACCCTTTCTCACCTGTTTTTCCTGTTTCTGTTAAAAGTATTACTGTTTGCAATTATTCAGACCCAAAGCATTGAAGTCATTTTTTTTTTCTCTCTCTCTCTCTCCCTTCTTACCAGTTAGTAAGCAGTCACAAAGTCCACGTTATCTTTTGCAAAGTTGTCACAATTCATCGCTAATGCCCTGCACACACAAATTATGAAACAGAAACTAGTACCTGAAAAGCCCTCTTCATGCCCCCTTCTAGTCGCTACCCTTCAGTACCGGTAGCCAGCGTCCTGCCTTCTGATTAGCTTCATTAATGGCTATTTGTTAAACCTTCATCCTGCAGTAATTGATAAGGGATTTATTGTAACAGCATTTTATTTTGTTTTTATGTAATACCTAAGAGAAACTTATTTGCAGACTAATCTTTTAATATGTATATGAAATATTTATGTATGATATAATATATAAAGTTTAATGCAATAAAATAGAATGTTTTAATATATTTTGTTTTCTAGGTTGAAAAAACTCCTTGAACAAGAAAAGGCTTACCAAGCCCGCAAAGAAAAGGAAAATGCTAAGCGGCTCAACAAACTGAGAGATGAGCTTGTGAAACTCAAGTCCTTCGCACTCATGCTGGTGGATGAAAGGCAGATGCATATCGAGCAACTTGGCCTGCAAAGCCAGAAAGTACAGGACCTGACTCAGAAACTGAGGGAAGAGGAAGAAAAGCTCAAAGCCATCACTTCTAAATCCAAAGAAGACAGGCAGAAATTGCTCAAGTTGGAAGTGGATTTTGAACACAAGGCTTCGAGGTTTTCCCAGGAGCATGAAGAGATGAGCGCTAAGTTGGCCAATCAGGAGTCTCACAACAGGCAGCTCAGACTTAGGCTGGTTGGCTTGACTCAACGAATCGAGGAGCTGGAAGAGACCAACAAAAATCTTCAAAAGGCAGAAGTAGAACTTCAGGAGCTAAGAGATAAAATTGCCAAAGGGGAATGTGGCAACTCCAGTCTCATGGCAGAGGTGGAAAAGCTTCGGAAGCGCGTACTTGAGATGGAGGGTAAAGATGAGGAGATCACGAAAACCGAATCCCAGTGCAGGGGGCTGAGGAAGAAGCTGCAGGAGGAGGAGCACCATAGCCGAGAGCTCAGACTTGAAGTCGAGAAGTTACAGGTGAGAATGTCTGAACTGGAGAAGTTGGAAGAAGCATTCAGTAAGAGTAAATCGGAGTGTACCCAGCTGCATTTAAATCTGGAGAAAGAAAAGAACTTAACCAAGGACCTGCTCAATGAGTTGGAGGTAGTCAAGAGTCGGGTTAAAGAACTGGAATGTTCTGAAAGTCGATTGGAAAAGGCTGAATTAAGCCTGAAAGACGATCTGACAAAGTTGAAGTCCTTTACCGTGATGCTGGTTGATGAAAGGAAAAGCATGATGGAAAAAATAAAGCAAGAAGAGAGAAAAGTGGATGGACTCAATAAAAATTTTAAGGTGGAACAAGGCAAGGTTATGGATGTGACGGAAAAGCTCATCGAAGAAAGTAAGAAGCTTTTAAAACTGAAATCCGAAATGGAGGAAAAGGTATACAATTTGACAAAAGAGAGAGATGAGTTAATAGGCAAACTGAAAAGTGAAGAAGAAAAATCCTCTGAATTAAGCTGCAGTGTTGACTTATTAAAGAAGAGACTTGATGGGATAGAAGAGGTGGAGAGAGAAATAACAAGAGGAAGGTCTCGAAAAGGACCTGAGCTCACCTGCCCAGAAGGTAACAAAATTAAGGAGCTAACACTTGAAATCGAGAGACTGAAGAAACGTCTCCAGCAACTGGAGGTGGTGGAAGGGGATCTGATGAAGACGGAAGATGAGTATGGCCAGCTGGAGCAGAAGTTTAGAAGCGAGCAGGATAAGGCCAACTTCCTCTCCCAGCAGCTGGAGGAGATAAAACACCAAATCGCCAAGAATAAAGCAATAGAGAAAGGTGAGGCGGTGAGCCAGGAAGCTGAGCTGAGACACAGGTTTCGGCTGGAAGAAGCTAAAAGTCGAGACTTAAAAGCAGAAGTCCAAGCCCTTAAAGAGAAGATTCATGAATTGATGAACAAAGAAGATCAGCTTTCTCAGCTCCAAGTGGATTACTCTGTCCTTCAGCAAAGATTTATGGAAGAAGAAAACAAGAACAAGAACATGGGGCAGGAGGTCCTCAATCTGACCAAAGAGTTGGAGCTGTCCAAGCGGTACAGCCGCGCTCTCCGACCCAGCGTGAACGGGAGGAGGATGGTGGATGTCCCCGTGACGTCCACCGGCGTCCAGACAGATGCTGTCGGCAGCGAAGCGGTGGAGGAGGACACGCCAGCAGTGTTTATACGCAAATCCTTTCAAGAAGAAAACCATATCATGAGTAACCTTCGACAGGTGGGGCTGAAGAAACCTGTGGAACGTTCCTCTGTCCTAGACAGGTATCCGCCCGCGGCCAACGAGCTCACCATGAGGAAGTCTTGGATTCCATGGATGAGAAAAAGGGAGAATGGGCCCCCGGTGACTCAAGAGAAGGGGCCTCGAGCCGGTTCCAGCCCAGGGCACCCAGGAGAGCTGGTTCTTTCGCCCAAGCAGGGCCAGCCCCTGCACATTCGAGTGACGCCGGACCATGAGAACAGCACTGCCACTTTGGAGATTACGAGCCCCACGGCGGAAGAATTTTTTTCCAGTACCACCGTCATTCCCACCCTAGGGAATCAGAAACCGAGGATAACCATTATCCCGTCACCAAATGTCATGTCTCAGAAACAGAAAAGCGGAGATGCTACTCTCAGCGCGGAGCGAGCCATGTCCCCAGTCACAATTACTACCTTCTCCAGAGAGAAGACACCAGAAAGCGGAAGAGGGCCGTTTGCGGATAGGCCCACGTCCCCCATTCAGATCATGACCGTGTCCACATCGGCGGCCCCGGCGGACATCACCGTCCCTTCCGAATCCCAGGAAATGCCCGTGGGAAGGACTGTCCTCAAGGTCACCCCGGAGAAGCAGACTGTGCCAGCCCCAGTCCGGAAGTACAACTCCAATGCCAATATCATAACCACGGAAGACAATAAAATTCACATTCACTTAGGTTCTCAGTTTAAGCGTGCCCCTGGGACTGCGGCTGAGGGAGCAAGCCCGGTGATTACTGTCCGACCTGTCAGCGTGGCCGCGGAGAAGGAGGTGTCCACCGGCACAGTCCTTCGCTCGCCCAGGAGCCACGTCTCGCCTCGCCCTGGCGCGAGCAAAGTGACCAGCACCATCACCATTACACCAGTCACGACCTCATCGGCCAGAGGAACCCAGTCAGTGGTGAGTAGAGGGGGCTCCAAAGTTCACGCCAAGGCGGGGGGCGCGGGGTGTGCGGGGGGAGTGAGAACAACGCAGTGCCCAAAATACAGCAAAAGCACGTGCCTCGGCTCCACCCGAACCCACTACGAGCTGTTTCCTAGGGGACTGTCTACATCAAGAAATAGGAGTAAAAAGTGGCCTAGTACTTTATGAATTTGAGCCAATTATGAGGGATAATTTTTCTTTCACATCAATTATGGAGACTCCAAAAATCCTTGCAAAGATGGCCTCTTACAGTGTCAGCATATGGGAATAATGAGGTTTAAAATTTGGTTTTTATGTTTACAGTATTTTGAAAAATGGAGACTGGGGAGAAATGGTCAATATGCAGAAAATAATTAAAACCGTTACTGGGTTGGGCTTCCCTGGTGGCGCAGTGGTTAAGAATCCACCCGCCAATGCAGGGGACGCGGGTTCAAACCCTGGTCCGGGAAGATCCCTCATGCCGCGGAGCAACGAAGCCCGTGCGCCACAGCTACTGAGCCCTGAGCACCACAACTACTGAAGCCCGCGTGTCTAGAGCCCGTGCTTCGCAACAACAGAAGCCACCACAGTGAGAAGCCCTCGCACTGCAAGGAAGAGTAGCCCCCACTCGCCGCAACTAGAGAAAGCCCGCCTGCAGCAACTAAGACCCAATGCAGCCAAAAAATAAAAATAAATAAATAAATAAACTATTCCTGGGTTATATTTCTAGAACCTAAAATATTTAAAATACATTTACATATGGTCATAGTCATACTTTATTCGAAAAGTAAGATTAAAAGATTATTATATCCAAAACTTTTTTTAAAGTAAAAAAGAAGTGAGTTTATATTTCTAAACAGTACATTGTATTAATAGTATCATGCAGAGAGCAGGTGCTCGATAAATATTTAGTTAATACCAGCTGGGAGGCTAAATGAAGGGTTATAAAAAAGCATGTCCAAAGTATAAAAGCCAGAACTTAAAAATAAATTCTATTTTTCAAAATACATCCAGTGATTTTCTTCATTTATTGAAGACAACTGGTAGATGAAATTATAGAAGAGCATGCACTACTTAGATATTAGTTTAAACTAATAGACTAGAAATTATGATTTCCAATCTCTGAATAAATTCTGCAGCATATATTAGAAACTCTTAAGAAGGAGAGGAAGCTTATTATTTAAGTATAGAAACTGTGGCTCATTTTCCCATATCTTCACTATAATTTACTTTAATTCTCTGTGCACAAGCATAGACCCAAGACAGCCTCCAAAGTGTGAATTACTTACTAACTGCTTTGGCAGTAAAGCTTTTTGTTATTGGCTCCATGGGAGCTGAATAGCATTCAGCACTGCTCACCCTTCTCAAATGGTTCAATGCTGCTTTTATTTAAGCAACACAGCGTAGCTTGGATTTTTATAAAAGCTAGTGGAGGTGTAATTGTTGTAATTTAGAGCAGATCTTCTGCTGGAACATCTTATTCCCATCTTAAGGGTCAGGTCAAGCTAGGCTTCCCTTCTGCAGCAACATTTTGGATTACTGACTAAAGCCCCTACACAAATAGGATTTCAAAACAACTGTCTAAGATTTCTAAGGCCTAAATGATGATTCACGTACTTCAGGTATATCAGATCCCATAAGATCAAGGGCAACAAAAAGTTTGGGAATACCCCTCTTAGAAATCGAATAGTGTGGTTAGTTCATTTGTGCATTTATTCAACATTTATTGACCATTAGCAGCACTTTAGGCGTGGGGTTAGGTGCCGACTGTAAAGAGGACCTGTCGAAGTTCTTGGCTGAGTGGGAGAGGCAGGATTGAAACCTCCTTAGTGGTTCTGTGAGAGGGGTATGTACAAAGGAACAAGCAGAGAAGGCTTCACCGGGGGAAGAGGTCTTCACAGATGCAGAGAGGGGGCAGCGTGTGCACAGGCGCAGCGATGGCGATGGCGATGTGAGGAACTGGCTTGTTGGGGAAGGTGAGCAGTCCCTTTGCGCTGCAGCAGCTGGGACTGGAGACAAAATGGAGGAGCAGAAAAGGAGAGACACACTGGGGTCAGATACTGAAGATGTGTGGGTCTTTTTATGAAACTGACATTTAATCTCAGAGAGTAGACAAAGGGACCCAGAAACAAGGTAATGATTTTTAAAACTACATTATTTATGTGTTAGGTATGTCTGTAAAACCATTTAAAGGATAAATTGGAGGAAATAGAGGCCGAGGACGGGGATACTGTTGCAATTCTGTAGGCTGGAGATGGCGTATGCTTGAACTGTGGTAGCGAAAATGAGGACAGACATATATTGAAGACGGAATTGAAGATTTCGTGACAAACTGAGTACAGAGGGCAGCTCTGAGGTTTCTGGCTTGGCTGTAGAGGTGGATAAAATGAGAAACTCAGGGGGACTACTGTTTGGGGGAGAAGTTAAGTAATGTTTGGGGCCTGTTATAATTGAGATGCCTGAGGGACACTGAAAATGTCTAGCACGCGGTTGGAAATCTGGATCTGCATTTAAGGAGAGCACTGAAGACTCGAGGTCCTGGGACTCAGCAACATATGGGTGACAACTGAGGCGATTCTCAGGGTGAATGTGAAAAATGAAAAGAGGGCCAAGGATGGAGCACGGTGACACCCACATTTAGAAGGCAGGCAAGCTGGAACCGGGAGCCAGCGCCAGAGTGAAAAGGAGTCGTCAGAGACAGGACGGGGATGGGTGAGACCCAAGTAAGAACTCACAGCAGGAGAGTTTTAGGAGCACTTCAAGAAGGGCGCTGTGGGGGAATTCTGTGGCAGTCCAGTGGTTAGGACTCTGAGCTTTCACTGCAGGGGGCACGGGTTCTTCCCTGGCCAAGGAACTAAGATGCTGCATGCCATACGGCATGGCAAAAAAAAAAAAAAAAAAAAAAGAGGGTGTGGTCAGCAGTGACAATACAAAAAAGAGAAGATCTGGCCTCCTTAGGAGGGGAAAGGAGAGCTGCTTCATGTAAAGCAAGTGAGGCGATTTGGGGGACAGTAGGAGTAAAGATGCCTGAGTATACGCAGGGTGTCCTGCAGCTTCTCTGTGAAGTAGGAGTGAAGGCTGTCTCCAGTAAGGGTAGAGGAGGTAGGTCAGGGGCTTGAGAAGAGAACGAAGGGTGCACAGATGTTCCGGGAGAGGGGAAGGGGGGCGACTGAAGTGGACTAGACACCAACTCCAACTTGCTAACGATAATCTGATCTGGAGAGGGGTCGTCTGTGGGTAGTTCTGTGGCAAGAGCCCTGCTTATGCGCAGACTGATGGCATTTCCAGGGGAAACTCACCAACACTGCCCTTGCGTTTCTGTATTTTCTCTCTTACAGTCGGGACAAGACGGGTCATCCCAGCG
Source organism: Monodon monoceros (assembly GCF_005190385.1). Classification (NCBI taxonomy): domain Eukaryota; kingdom Metazoa; phylum Chordata; class Mammalia; order Artiodactyla; family Monodontidae; genus Monodon; species Monodon monoceros. The sequence continues at coordinate 11,064,570 of NW_021703771.1, read as the reverse complement.
GCCTACACCCACCCGCATTCCTATGTCAAAAGGTATGAAAGCAGGAAAGGCAGTAGTGGCAGCCCCAGGAGCAGGAAATCTGACCAAATTCGAGCCTCGAGCTGAGACTCAGTCTATGAAAATAGAGCTGAAGAAATCTGCAGCCGGCAGCGCTACCTCTCCTGGAGGGGGGAAGGGCTGAGGGCAGTGGCGGAGGGGGTATGTCGTGCAGATGCTACTGCTGCCCTCTGTTCGTGCCAACTCTCTACATGTACTAATTTAAGTTTTCAATATCTTGTTCATAAAATAATCAACTAATAGCCATGTGTCTTTCCTATTTTGTGGATTTGTTTTGATGCTGGGGAACAGAACTAACCAGCAAAACTACCGTGTGCTGTGTGCTTTGCAGAGGGTGCTGGGCCCGAGGCAGGGCCCGACTTCTAGACCCAGTTTTGCTTCTAGAAAGTGGACCCATTAGTTAAATCAGTAAGATATGGGGGCTGGATCACAGCCTCGCCAAAGCCGGCTCCTAATTGTAAATCAAATATAATAGGCTTTGTTCCACCATAATTGATTTTTCAAAAACTCTTTTATGAAACAGGAAATAGGTTAACAATTGTCATTTGCCTCTATCAGATTCCATATTTGCTTCATGTGCTGGAAACAAACAAACAAATAAAACCCCCCAAACAAAACCCATCTCCTAGTTATCACAGGGCCTGGACCTCTAAGGTTTTGCAGAAACAAAAGCCTCTGAGACGATTTCAGGAAACAATTTGAATGTGAAATAAAATGGAAACGAAATATGGAATACTAAAAACAGAGTTTTACTTATTTGTGTGAGTGTGTATTGTAAAGATTTTGGAATTTTAGAACCGTTAATGTCAGACTCATGCTCTATTCAAGTGTGCACCTGATTTAAATAGTGAAGCAGTTTGAATAGAGCTGCCAAATGGCCTTTATAGCTCAAGAGAGGTTGTAATGGATAGAAAATAGCAACAGTAAATTTTGATACATTGTTGCCAAGAAATAAAATGACATCATGCATAGCTTAATTGAATTGAAACATTTTCACAGTCACGTGTGAACTTTACTTTGCAAGTATAGAACCAGTTCATGATTGTGTGTGTGTGTGTGTGTGTGTGTGTGTGTGTGTGTGTGGTGTGGTGAAGTGTATTATTATTACCTGTGTTTGTATCATTGTTAATTTTAAGCATGATTTCATAAGCATGAAGAGTGTGTGAATGCAGAATGCCAGTGTCTGTGAGAAGATTAACCATGTTGACGTGGACATGGTGCTTGGTAGTCAAATAACCACAAATGAGCTCAAGGCTGATAACCCCCAGCTTAGCATCTGAGGTCTCAGGTAGGCAGCACCTTTGTCGAAATCTTTGAGGCAATTGGGTGAACTTCACAATAACACAATGAGTATTAAGTTACAGGTTGCTATTTTCTGCCTCTAAATTGTGAAGGTTCCAGAATCATTGAATAGTCCTGATATTTGGTAAAAGGTAGATTTTTTTTTAAAGACACATGTTTGGTTTTTAGCCCGGGAGTCACTGTGCTTCATGGTATAGAGACTGTCCTCTGAGTTCTTTCCACACTGTTCTTCCTGTCCCTTGTAGAACTTGGGCTCAAATTGTGGATGAAGGAGATAGACCCCTCACAATATTCACACTTACTTAATCAGATCACTGTTGCCTACAGCTCAGTTCTCAGCAAATGTATTTTAAAATATTGAGCAACTACGGGAGACATGCCCTAATAATGGAATTTCAAGGCGGAAGGAGAGGGAGTCTGAGAAAAAAAGGCTTTATGAAATACGATTTTGAACAAGTTTAAACAACAGATCTTGCCATTTCGAATACTGACTCGTGTCTTTTTGAAAGGGAATTTCCCCCCTTTTGTAAAGTGGACATTATCCCTTTCAGAAACAAGGACGCTCCACTGTTTTTCAAATGCCTCCCTGGCATTTAGGCTATTCAGTGTTACTGTACATGCTGTATTTGAGCAAACGAAGGCGTCAGGAGAACAAACACTGTGTTCTGTTTTATACTACCTGCCATTCTTCAGTGACCCTTGTCCTAATCGAGTGTCACTGCGGCTGTTTTCTTTTTTACCTGCTCACACCATGCTTATGTCGGTTCTGCCCGGAAGCTCATTCCATCTGCAGGGAGAGGCTGTAAGAGCTTAACCGTGAGTGGACAGGATGTTTATACATCTGGATCTTGGAATACAGCCACCTGCAGAGGACAACCGCTAAGAAAACTTGGCGGCACGACACATATTCGCTTTTCAGAAATGATAAAGTGCGACTGCTGTGGCAGTTTTCCTTTGTAATTTTAGAACCAACGCCACATTTATTGGCTAGCTTGGTTTTAAACTGCATATTAGAAATGAAAGCCACCAAGGACTGGAGATGGAGGATTCAATGCACTCCTACTCCGGCTTCTATGTGTGAGTATAACATGTTTTTAAGATGCAGTTTCATGTGCTTTTATAAGAGTGAATGGGATGAAAAAGTTAGAGTCTTTTCCCTGTCCTGAAACAGTACTGTGTAGTGAAATAGCAGGGGTCTCACTAGGGCAGCTATGAACAGCTGCTGTCAGGTCCCGTCCTGGGGAGGGAGGGGTGCCATTTCCACAGATTTCAGTGTGACGGCTCCCTCTGGGGACAGGCAGGGCCCCATCCACACAGCTACAGAGGCAGCCCTGGTCTTACCCTCCTGAGAATAATTTTTGTGTGTTGGCTGTTTCCACATTCTACGAGGGTGGCCATGTAGCATGCATGGTACCAGAAACATTCCAAGATGGGACACGGCCCAAAAGGTATTTATCATTTCTTGAAAATGACTTTCCTGTCTAGGTCACCTGCTTAAACAGAGTCATTCAGTTTCTACTGGCATCTTTATTATATTTTCATTGAGGACAGGTTAACGGGGAACAGTTGGGCTGTCTGGAGATTTTAGTGTACTCCTTAAGGGTAGGGTGTTACTGGATCTCTTAGTTGAATGTCTTTAAGAAACAAGTGAAGACATAGCTTTGATGTGCAGTGTGGGAAGAGTATAATTTCAGGGAAACAGAAACCTGTCCAAGAATGGGAGATGCACAAAGATTTGAATTTCTCATGCCTTTCATAGATTTGGAATACTGGGGAGAGAGCAAAACTTTCCTGATTGGGAAAACCCCAGGGATATTAGATGAGAAGGGCACGTTTATGTGGGCAGCAGGAGGGCAGAGAGAGAGAAGAAGAGGTAACAGGATGAGCACAGAGAGGGCTTCCCAGTAAACAGGGATGCATTATTCCCAAACCTCCCTAACCCAGCCGATGGTCAGTGTTTCCCCCATACTTCCTCCTCCAGTCTCATCCTTGGTTATCTCCTCACCCTCTGCTCTTTCAGCTTCTCCTTTTCACCTGTTACCTCCACACAGGATGTAAGTATGCTCTGGCCTCTTCCGTTTCAGCACAGTTTTTCCTTCAGCCACGCAGCCCTCTATAGCTACCGCCCTGAGCCCTTCCCTGCCTGCCCGGTGGAGCCACTGACACAACGCTCGGCCTTTTCTGCCTCCACTCCCACTGTTCCCATTGATTCTTTAATTATTCTTTATTTTTGTGAAAGTAACTCATATACAGTAAAAATACAAGCCAGTGCTAAAAGACATGAAAACAGCTGTTCATCACCTCACACCCCCCTTTCCAAACTCAGCTCTACTCCTTAGAGAAAATTATTTCTCACTCTAAATTGATACATTTTGGATATCTCTTTCTTCCCATTATTGTTTTGATGTGTGAGAATTTAGTCCTCTTACATGTCTCCTCCCTTCCCTTTTCCCCATCCTCACAATATGACTGCATCACACATTTTTTGATAAATCAGCAGCCAGCCGCCAGCATGTTTCATGTTCATATGTTTACGACGTGAATTTAAATATTGTTCCCTGCTGAGCCGACTCGTGTACTATGATCATGTTTCCTTCCTCTTACCATGTTCCCCCTTCAAAAGAATAATTGCTTTAATTTTTCGTCTGCGTGCTTTTCTATGTATCTATCTGTATTTTTTCCAGATGCTCCAATAGATCTACCAAACACCTATGAGTAATTTTTCCAAACACTTAAGCACATCAGTTTCCTACTTTTCCCTGGAGGCCTTACTAGTTCAACCCTCTGCTTCCCTACTTAGTCTGGAACGCTTGTCCTTTACGTCTGCTGCTCAGCTGTGGTCCTATTGCCTACATTGAATCCTCTGTTTCCTGGATTTCTTATCTTCTACTTCTTTTGCTTACCTGTGTGTCTGTCTGTCTATCTATCTATCTGTCATCTATCTATCTATCACCTATCTATCTATCTACCTATCGAAGCGCATCTTCCAGTAGTTTCTACAGAGAAAAATCCTCCAGTAACCTTCTTGAGGCAGGCTACCTGCATTCCGGGAACAGATCAGGGAGATGAAGTGGAGAATCTCACAGTTTAGGCACTCCCTTGCGTTCAGCCCGTTCTTGTGCCTAGGTCCAGAACTTGTTAGGTCAGTTTTTTCAGAGAATAAACCCCGGATCTCTGTAAGGGTGAAAGTAGAGTGAGGCTATGCACCTCTCCCTCTGTGACTGAGACATCTAATCTCCTTTGGATTCCTTGAACTTCTCTGACTGCCCTGCCTCAGTCTCCTTTGCTGGCTCCTTATTGTATGCATACATTTTTTTTTTATTGAAGTATAGTTGATTTACAATGTTGTGTTAATTACTGCTGTACAGCAAAGTGATTCAGTTACACATATATATACATTCTTTTTATAATATTCTTTTCCATTACGGTTTATCACAGGATATTGAATAGAGTTCCCTGTGCTGTACAGTAGGACCTTGTTGTTTATCCATCCCATATATAATCATTTGCATCTGCTCATCCCACACTCCCAATCCATCCCTCCCCCACCCCCCTTCCCCTTGGCAACCACCAGTCTGTTCTCTATGTACATGATTCTGTTTCATCGATAAGTTCATTTGCGTCATATTTTAGATTCCACATATAAGCGATATCATATGGTGTTTGTCTCTCTCTGTCTGACTTACTTCACTTAGTATGAGCATCTCTAGGTCCATCCATGTTGCTTGTACATGCATCTTAAGGGTTGCTGTTCTCCTTATCTTTTCAAAAGCCATTTGCCTACACTACATGCTCATTCTGGTTACTTTATTCACTCCCATGGCTTCAGTTATCTCCCATATGCTGATGACGACCAAACCTCTATCTCCAACCATGCACTCAACGTGGCACTGTACATCTCCAACTTAGTTCGTCTCAAAGCCATTCTCAACAACCCCTCCATCCCTCTTCCAAGTTTTTTCCTTCTCCTATAATTCTCCACCTCAGGAGGAACGTCCCGAGCTACCCAGTCACTCAAGAAAGCCAGAAGCCACTTCAGGCCCCTCCTTCCCCCTCGCCCACCAAAGAGACTCATTCAGCAAGTCTCTCGTACCCCTGTCAAACCCCTGACACCTGAGGCAGCTGCACCCACATCTCCATTTTCCCCATCACTGCCTGAGTGGAGGTTCTAACTACTTCTCATCTGGATGACTCTAATACTCTCCCAACCGATCCCATAATCTCCAGCCTCAACATTTCCTGATTCATTTTTCATTTTGTTTTTCAAAGTGCAAGTTGATCATCTCACTCCTCCATTTGAAGCCCTCCCAATCGTTATCCACAGCGTGCAAAGCCAGCTCCCTGGTGCGGCACTCAAGGCTCTGTGATCTGGCTCCCTGCCTCCCCACCCTCCCTTCCCCTCGCCTGGACTCCCACCCCCAGGCCCACAGAATGCCCCGCACAGTGGCCAGATCACCTTCCCTTGACTATCTCAACTTGTTTCTTCTCCCTGGGCTGCCCTTCCTCTGACACTTCCTTCTGGTGGTTCTGTCTTCCGTTCAAAATCTCTTTTAAGAACTTTGCCTCCATGAACAAGACAAGCCATTATTTCAGAATCTAAGCCAGGGTTTAAAGCCTGTCATTTTTTACATTTTTACAGCAAATGCTGTAAAAAACTTGGTACTTATACTGTAGAGAAAGAAAACTAACAGTCAGAGGACGGCTGGGAGTTGGAGAAGAAAGAGGTGTTCCTGCTTCCTCCTTAGTTTGCAATACAAACCTGTGAGAATGATAAGGAGGGTGCTGACACATCATGCGTGAGAGTACAGAGGGAAAGAGGGAGCAGAGTTAGGGGAAATCCGGGTGCTGCCATTCTAGACGGTGTAAGTTACTGCTATGTCCCTCCAAAGGCTCCGTGGCAGGTAATGGATGCAAAACAGCCAGGAGACCCGGACTGGGGAGTTCTTGCCTCTGAAGCTATCACACGTGTGGAGAGCTAAGGGGGTCTGGGAGCTTCCTGTGAAGCACAAGCGTACTTGAATTATTTACGAATGGCTCATCCTCTCTTACTCCGCCAGAGGAGCATGAAAGCACTTCAGGAAAGAAAAAGTTCCAGGTGATTTATCATGCTCTTCAGTTTCATGAAGGACCCTCTAAAATAGATCAGAGAGGCTTCTGTTTTAAGGGATCAAACACCACCATCCATAAGCAGGATTTAGATTGAGGATAGATATTAAGGCGAACATGGAGAGAAGGTGGATTGCTGAACTACGGACTAGATTCCTGACATAGGACTGACCAGGAGATCAGAGGAAGGCTGTGTAACCTTTGGCAAACCACCTTACCTTGGCTTATGGCTTAGCATTCAGCTATGATCCTTTATGATTCTGGCATTCCTCCTTAGAGTGATAAGGTGAGACGCTTCACTCTTGTTCAGTGAGCGACTTCAAAGAGTCTGCCATAATGCTTTTCCTAAGAGCTAATAATTAATTGCTTATCTGGTAAAATTAGTTTTGGCCTCTCTACTTGTGCTAATATTATGTACGTGTGATGGACAGAATTGCAAAGCCAAGGACTGTTTAGAAATGAACTAGACTTTAGTGGTCAAGAAGATAATTGTCCCTTTTATTAAAGATGAAAACAAAAACGAAACAAGAAAACCCCCAACGCTTAGAGTGTCTCATTATCTTATTAATGATGAAACCAGGGCTTCAGTTTCTCCCAGTACCTTATTCAGGATTTCATACGAGTAAACCACTTCAAGTGAGCAAAGCGTATATTCATACATAGACTAAAAATACCCGCTCAATGGGCCAAAATAATATTGCCAAAGGATTTGAGATATTGAGCTCTCTACATAGAAACCCTGTGTGTCAAAGTTCTCAAAACAGCAATTTGATGAACATTATCCTTATCTAAAAAACACAGTGCCCTTCTCAATTTTCACACATAATGTAATATTCCATGCTATCCTGTGCCCCACCGTAGACTTAGATCAACCTAAGCTGATCTCAGCATCTAGCATCTAACACCTGTGTCTAAAAAGTAGAGCCTGAGCATGTTTGGCTCAGGTACTCAGCTATTTTCCCACCATTTAGTTTTTATTTATAATTAATGTTATCTATGGGATAACTAGTTCCAATTTGCTTGTATCTGGGGAACCGTAATCTGTGTGAGAGGTAACAATTAGCTTGCCTGAAAAAAAATCTACCAATCATAACTGCGATGATTGGTAACTCCTGCAACCTGGGGGGGGCGGGCGAGGGGAAGATTTGTCCTGATGATGGAGTGGAAAATGTTCTGCAAGGAAGCAAATAAACTCTTAGGTGGTTGAGAAACCTCAAGAGAGTTTGTATCATCTGATTCCAAAGTTTCCTGAAGCAAATGACAGAACTGATTAGCAGGAGTATTTTTAATTAGCCGAGCTGAATCCAGAAGAAGAATACAAGTCCAAATCAACAGGGGAAGTTTATTGGATTTCCTATTTAAAACAGATGTTTTATCAGAACTCTGATTAACGTCTGAATGTGATAGGAACAGGACTGAATACCGAAGCAGTTTCTTAAAATGAACCTTAAAAGTAAACAATATCTAGGCACTCCTACTTCTGAAAGGTGTAGAGAATGCGGACATTTTTGCAGGAGGATAAACCCCCCAGCAGGCAGCAAGGTCAAAGCTGGGGTTTGGTAGCTGGTGGAGGAAGAAAGGCAGAGCCCTAAGCCAGTGCCTTGCTCTCCAGGCAGAGCTCCTGGGGGTAGGAGCCATGGAACAGGGAACAGGCCATATGCCGGCCAAACTGATGCCGAATCCAACAGGAAATGTTTTCTGTAACGCTGGTGTACAGTTTCCTGTGAATAAAGCAGATGCAAAGTCCTGCTATAAATTGAACTTCTGCTGTGCTTTGTCTTTGGTATATGAATTTGGAGGCTATCAAAGTGATGTGGTCTCATTTACTAGAGTTGATTTTTAAAATTCAGAGCTCAAGAGTCCCCTTGAGGCTTGGCAGGGCACAAACATAGGCACTGCTCTGGAGGAAGGCACTGACTTTTCAGGGAATACATCTTTCTTACTCCACAGCCAAGGGGTTCTCCTGGGAGGAATCAGAATTCCAGTTTGTTACCAGGTTGCCCCACTGTAGCACTCAAGAGACATTCTCCCCCAGATTTCTCCCCAAATCCTGTCTTACGTATACAACTTTGGATCTCAAGTCATCTGGCTGGCCAGTAGTTTTGGGGATACCACCCAAGTAGGATAAATAAGTCATCTTTGTAAGGTCAGAAATCAAGTGTAATTAGGAATCGATAATCCGTTAAACTTCCTTTCCATGGAAGTTATCTAATAGCTAGTGTAATAAAAGAATGAATTCATTTCACAATAATATTATGAAAACAATGTATTTAATGTGTTACATGAAGCTTCTCAAGAAAAAAAACTTCAAGATAACACTTGAGAGAAACACATAGAGGAAAAAGTGCCTTGGTCAACTGTTAATATAAAAAATATATGTAAAAATCCAGTGTCCCCATGTACATATGCTGATTAAGACTTAGAGGGTTTTTTTCTTCTTCCAGTTAGAAAAATGGAGATTGTTATTAAATATCTACACAACAGAGGGCCCCAAATTTAAATGCTCTGCTATTTTGAGTTTTCTGATAGAGGTGGTAATAAGTGTGGCTTTGGTCTCAATCTTCCTCATATATTCTACAGATTACTAATGTCAGAAAAGTGGTATCTGTAGAAAGAGTAAAATTTAGATTACAGAATGACATCTGATTGTACTTAGGTCACCTTAGAGGTCCCTAATGACTTATTTGGGTCTTATTCTGAGATGAAATGAAGACAGAGTAGTAGATGGAAAAAAGATTTGCTTGCTGACTTTGTAACTTCAATAAAATCTATAACATTATTTTATTGTACTAAATCATAAAAAAAACAAAAGGAAGGGACTTGGGAATTCTGTCTTTAAAAAAACAAAACGCACAAATAATGGCATTAATCCCCAAAGCATTTTTATTTTATTATTATTTTTGTTGGCAACCATGAACTCCTTATGCATCAGATCGTTTTGCTGTGTAATGTCACCTCAAGATTTAATACCTTAAAACAACCTTTTTTATTTCTCGTAAGTTTGTGTATTGGCTGGGTGATTCTTATCTGAGTCAGTTTACAGATTTGGGGAAAACATAGATAATAAGCAAACATAGATTTAACAAATATGCTTAATAAGTTTCAAATGCTAGAGCCACTATCATATAGATCTTACCTCACTGTCTTTAGAAACAAGATGAAATATGTCTCTATGTTATAAAATAAAATAACTTGGGCTTGTTTTACTTTAAGTAAATTTTATGTACATAAATATTAAACCCCATCTTTTATTATTGAAGTTGAATAAAATAAATAAACTCTCTTATTTGGCATTGTCAAATATTTTTGAGATAGTCTTTTTAGTAACATAACCTGATTAATAGCATTAATATATATATCATGCATGGATTACCAGTTTGCTACCTTAAAAATAATAATAAGATGTAATGGTCCAACCAAGACATTGTTTCTATGTATGTACTCTTGCCATATGTATTTTCACCAAATACTAATTCTGTAAAGCTATTATTATTATTTTTCTAAATTGGAGTATAGTTGACTTACAATGTTGTGTTACTTTCTACTGTACAGCAAAGAGAATCAGTTATACATATACGTATATCCACTCTTTTTTAGATTCTTTTCCCATATAGGTCATTACAGAGTATTGAGTAGAGTTCCCTGTGCTATACAGTAGGTTCTTATTAGTTATCTATTTTATATATGGTTGTGTGTATATGTCAATCCCAATCTCCCAGTTTATCCCTCCCTCCCCCCTTCCCCCCTGGTAACCATAAAATTGTTTTCTACATCTGTGACTTTATTTCTGTTTTGTAAATAAATTTGTTTGTAACCAGTGTTTTAGATTCCACATATAGGTGATATCATATGATACTTGTCTTTCTCTGTCTGACTTACTTCACTCAGTATGACAGTCTCTAGGTCCATCCATGTTGCCGCAAATGGCACAACTTCATTTTCCTTTTTATGGCTGAGTAATAAATAGTCCATTGTATATATGTACCACATCTTCTTTATCCATTCATCTGTTGATGGACACTTAGGTTGCTTCCATGTCTTGGCTATTGTAAATAGTGCTGCAGTGAACATTGGGGTGCATGTATCTTGAAAAGCCATTATTATTACGGAAACTATAAAATGCTAGGATTAGGAGAAGGCAACTCTAGGAATTTAGAGGTTTGCACACTCAAGGGGAGAGAAGAAGGTACTGTAGTAAAAAAATATTAGCCCTGCCAGGGATTTGAGAGATGATTTCTGATACCCTCATTTTGTAATGAGGAAACAAAGGCACAGGCATTCTGAATTACGTCTACAATAAGAACAATTCTAGACTTCACTCTTTTAAATGTATGTTTCCTATGATCTCTTAAGGGAGGAAAATGGGGAAGATACTTTAATTCTATTAAGGAGGTTTGAGACCTACGTCTTTTCCCTCTTTGAAACCTACTATAGAAATTTTTAAAAAGAAAAAGTGTTGAGTGGGAAATAACATTTTAATGTGAGGCCCTGATTTTTACCTGCATAATATTTTATTTAGTGTTTTTAGTTTTTACTTGAAGGTTTTGATACAATTTTAGGCCCTGAAAAAATTTGAGGCTAGAACAATTTTCCAAAGATAAAACGAGACAATGATTTTTATGGGTTTCTGGTACAGTAAAAAATCATACCTATGTCTTAAAAGCTTTTAAAAACCTTCATAGCTAGTTATTATTAAGTATATAAAACATTTATGTATTTACTTTACCTGTTTTATCCCAAATTCAATTCGGAAAGGTCAAGGGAAGGAAGGGAAATATCTCCACCTAGTGGTCAGTGTGAAGTAAACCTCTAGGTCTATGACATAATGAGCTTTAATTAATGTTTACTTAGATATTAATTATCCATGTTAAAAAATGTAAATAGTAAGAATTTGAGACTAACATGAACATAATAGGTGGAAATTTCCTCACGCTATTCATAAACATTGACATTAGTTGACCGGGAGGTAATACATTTTTCAGACAGAGAAACCATTTGAGGCTTAGTTATTTCTTTCCTCTGCTCTTTATCTCAGCAAAGGCAGGGCCCTGCTTCATTTTGTTCACCAACGTAGTTCCATGCCCAGCACAGTGATGGGCATGTAGTAGGGCCTCAGTGACATAATGAAAAAAAAGATGATAAATGTTCACAAAGGCATAAAGGTTAAAAGTGAAATCAATCAAATAAATATAAATATTACTCATTGTGGCTGGTACTGTTCTAATTGCTATTTCTGAATCTATTTTTATTTACTTTTATAAAAATGAATTCAAATTTAAGAGCATATGCAGAATTATGCAAAAAGCAGCAGTCAGAGACAAAAATGAGTCATTTGTATTTAGTGACTTCTTGGGAATAATGAATATTTCCTTATTAAAACTCAAATCTACACCCATAAACAAGTAAAAGTATGTGACTATCTTTCAGAACAGAAATTGGAGGCAACAGTCTGGTTTCCACTATGGGGCTTGTATATAGTAATGACTGTCTTTGTGTTCAGTGCTTTGCTTGGGGAAAATCAATCGAATATTGTTAGAATATTAGACATGGTTTCTAAAAATCTTCAAGAATTTAGGGGTAAAGCTCCTATGTCAATATAAAGAACTTACCCAAGAATAGGAAAGATTTGCGGGAGAAGCTATTGGGCTCATGAACCTATTTTTGTTTGTTTTCTTGTTTAACACCTATGGTCTTTTAGTGAAATGATATGGTATTGACCCTCACATAAACTACTGATTTGAGTCTCAGTTTGATTGAAAATGCCGTGTCTTTCTTCTCTTTGTAGAAAGCATCATCATCCACCAGTTACGTATGAACTCCAGATGAAATGGTGAACCGAGCACACACGGGGTGTGTGTACTTCTTCTGAGTCCCTGTTGAATGGATAGTGTTTCTCCAGCTCTCCACCATCACTAAGGTCCTCTATGCTACTGATCATGACTGGAAATAATTTTCTACTTCCAGTGATTTTTTTTGAGGATACAAATGTAAAAACTGAACATGGTGTTGCTGACAATATAAAAATACGTAGCATGAGAGCAACTCAATCTTTATGTCAAAATAAATTTCTCTTCCTTTTGCAAAGCTTTCAGGTCCATGGGCACATGCTGTGTAATTTATTTTTATAATACACTTTGTAATGTGATTTTTTACTAAAGTGTTTCCTTTTTCATAGTCTATGGCACATGTATCTGTAGAATACACTGTCAGTTCTTCAGAGTATTGGTAGTGGTGCATTCAAAATGGTAACCTATACTTATTTTCTTTCATCAATTTGTTATTTCTGAAAAAAAAGAAAGAAAGTACAACACTCTACATATTTCCTGGGGTAAATTCAAGAGGTGAATCCAAAGCAGGAGATTCTGGAAGAGGTGTTATTATTGTTTGTACAATGCTGTGCTTCTGACCATGGTACAACACTAACAAATAACACTGACTTAAGAGCTTAAATACTTAAGCCAGTTTTTAAAGTCGATCTTTCTAGTGCTCTGTGCCCAAAACCTTGGATGAATTGGTTTTCATATGGAAGAAATTAATAGAAGGAGCTGTATGAGTTTAACCAGTAAGACTTACAGGAACACCTTCTACTGACAGTTCAATTATATTTCTGTTTGCATTGTTTACTTATATGTACAGGACTTATAATAAGGACTGTGATATCAGGATATTTCTCACAATCTACCCAAATGAAAGCCTGAAAATAAAAACTGACCTAGATGCTATCAGCATCTTTTTAAAATATGGTAGGAGAAATCCCAAGATAGATAACTTTTTTTTTTTCTTGATAGCTAGGATTTGGACAGGATAATCTATAACCACATATAGGTTAGAGAATACGTTCTTTAAAGATTCAAAGCAAACATACATTACTCAAATCTCAGTGTCAGACCTGCTGTTGAATTTAGGTTTATGTGAAAATATGCATCAGAAATCTACTTGAAACCCTAATAGTACAGGTTTTTTTAAAAAAAGACTTTGTTAATATCGACATGTTTTCAGTAAGGTCTTTAAAAAGATAACTGAAAGATAACTGAAGAGTTGACACATTTTCTAGGTGCAGAAATCATGTATCATGTCACTTTACTGAGATTAAAGAAAGAATGCTTCTGAGTGTCACAAGGATAACTAGGAAGTACACAAGTAATACTATTGGCCCATTTCTCCAGTCCACAGCTTTATCCAGGTTCCTAAGGCCAAGAGGGAAATCCACACTTCATCTCTGGAACAGAAACATTAGGTTTTAGGGTATACCTTGTGGAATTAGCAAATCATATTCAGTAGCTATTATAAATTAAATAACTATATTTTATATAAAATTAGTTTTGATTTTTGTAAGTAAAAGAAATGCTACAGTAGGTTTGTCCTAGCATGAATGATTGTGAATGCATCACAGACCTGCAAGCCTTTCGTTACTGATTAAGAAAACTAGAGTGTGTATGTGTGAAGATTTAAAAAATTGTTATGGCTTTTGATTTCTGAAAACGTTTCTGAACTGTAAAGACGATTTCTATGAGAAAAGGGTTTTATTTAGTATTGTTGTATTTTTTGACTCACAGTTAAGTTCCCTGTTTGCCAATGCTTATACTTCTGATGGCAAAAATATTCCGATATATCACAAACTAGCGTCTGACACAAATAACTTTCTGAACATGTGGGAATTTTATTGCACTAAGAGTGAACAGGCTAGAGGATAAAACTTTAAATACTCCTTGACTTTAATTTAAAATATTACAAATAATTTATATACATTTGGATCGAAAGTTTTTATTTCTCCTGCATTTATAATGAAATTTGGTACTTGCAAAGCAGAGTGAGGGTGATGGTGTGATCCAAGTCATTCAGATGGATACAGAGCTCTTTTCTGCCTCTGCTATGGTTAAGTCCTTTCTTTAAACTCTAATGGAATCTGAGTGACAGATGAGTAAAATTAACCTAAATTAATAAAAAAATTGTCTTGAAATAAAATAATAGAATATTAAAAATTAACAGAAAATAGAAAACAGCAAATAGTCGTATCCTTATCTAATGAATAAACAAACAAGATCATAAATAGTCATATTCCAATATCAACATCCAATTGAAAAAATTGCCCCCCATGTGCAACCCTGGCACCATCCCAGACTCACATGATTTCTATATCTTTTATTATAAGGAAATCTCCAATCATCAGTATGAATGAGAATCAGTTTTGAATGGAATAATTAGGTTTTCTGAAATATAGTCATAATCAGTGTTTCCAGGTTAAGGCATATAATTGAACTAATCCATTATGTTGCCCTTTTCTTTTTGAGAAGAGAATGTTTTTTGAGGGAATCTTCTACAAAGATTTTTTTTCAAGTATGTCATAAAATATCAGGGTGTGATGAAGTTAGTGGTAGAGGAAATATTCCAGATATTAGATGCCTGGAATGGCCACAAAATGTGCAGAATGAACTGCATCTTAGGACAACCATTTGAAAAAAAATCATGGTGTGGAATATCTAGCTTAAACATTAACAGAGACACCAACACTATTGAAATAATTCACAGCTTCTAAAAACCAGTGACGAGGAGTAAATGGTGTATCAGACAATGCCTTTAATATGTTTGTGCCTTTTCTATTTATACTGTGGTTGAATTTTCCTGGAAATAAATAAAAAACATAGCAAAAGTAGGGTGTGTTCATGAATTTGATGAGCAACAATTCTAAAAACAACAAAAATGCAAGATGGAAGTTTAAAAAAAAGCATATCTGGCATCTGAGGCCTATACGCCCCTCCGGAGTCCCACATTTACGCCTCTGCTAAAAATACTAATGAGAAGGCAAAAAGGAAAAATGACAAAAATTGTTGTAACAAATTCATAAAAATTGGGAGAGTTTCATGGAATTAATTTTGCTTAGTGACCACTAAAATTTTATTTTCTTAAATTTTCAGCATTTACTCCATAACTAAATGATGAAAACTGTGTTTGTTACTTAGGGAAAATGCCATAGATTTATAAATTTACACAGAAATATTTATAGGTGCCATGACGTGATTCATTTATTTTCTGGTGTTGTTTTCTTTTTGTTTGTTTATGTTATTTGGGTAATTTTACCTCACCATTCACAGATTTTGTTATTTTAACAATTCAGATCTGTATTTCTTTAGATTTTGCTTTAAAAATATCAGATGTTAGCTCTTCCAATATAAGAGACTTACAATGTGATCAGGTATTCTTAGAAGTCTTGCAAGGTTTAATGGATTTTCAAAAGCAAAAGATTGCATTGAAAAATTTTGGAGCTACATTCTATTTTCACAGCATTCTCAATTTTGTTTCCTTTAAGCTTTGTTAAATCCATGAGAAGTTTATTATTTTTCACTACAGCCGAGTGAATTTATGGATATGTACTTGTTTTTTCTATGAATGTAATATCCTACTTTCAGTTCTTCACAGGCTATTGAAATTATTTAACCAATTAAGACATTTTCTGTATTATTTCCAAAGCCAACTATGTTTATCAAAATCTCACCAGAGTGAGAACGATAACAATTGTGATATGAAAGCATTGTGCAATATTCTTTTTTGAGTTGGAACATAATATTCATCAAATTAAAATCATTTAAAATGAGTATTCAACTTTCTTTTTACTTAAAATTGTTTGCTTTAAAATAGTCTTCCCTTCTGCATTTTGTATTTTCTTTAAAATACGGTGTTTTTGACTGTGAATACGCAGAAGCGGTACGGCAGATCTGCCAAAATGAGAGACGCTTTTCCTTGGAGTTACATCATAGTTTGATTCCTTAGTGAGATGAAAACTGCAAGACACCAAGAGACACAGCTGGTTGCAGGGCTTCCCTCGCCCCTTTAGCCTCCCCAAATGCTTTGTCCATCAGCATACAGATATTTCCCACTGCATTCCGCTGTCAATCTAAAGGGAGATTACTCGGTACAGTGAACGCTCCTGAGGTTTTCCAGCAGTCCTCAGCCAGCCTCTACATGGGCAGTTGGGTAATGGTTTCAGCAGAGTTTTCTGGGGGGTGACTGTGGGGTTGTGCTCTGATCTCTTTTATTTGTTAGGCTTGTGCCAGAAATGGTGGTCCATTGCCATAGCCAATCCGAATGTATCTTTGCCTTACTGGGGACAAAGGAATGGGTTTCTCCTATTGTTTAAAGATACACATATCCAAAAAGCAGGCAAGGCTGATGTCTACCCAAAGATGCCTTCCACAGGAAAGCTGCAGATGTTAGGGGTCTTGCCTATAATCGCAGCTCTTTGGCTTCTCTTCTTGGAGGAGGGGAGCCCTTTGGGGCACATGGTTTAAGAGCACTGTTATTTCATGACTTCCTGGGAGAAGGGGTCTCAGGCTTTCCATCATATACGTTCAAATGGATTACTGCCTTTGAGTCCTGGGCTAGAGTCACTTTTAGTGAGGCCAGCCTTTTCCCCCAGGTAGAGAAACCGGAGTGACTTCTCTGGGCCCCATGTTTGCTGGCAATAGGGCACACTGCACCAAACTCTTTTCTTTCTCTGAATGTCATTAAAGTCTGCCTTTGGAATTTGTATTCAATGAATCCCAAGGAACGTATGAAGAATGTCAAACACTGAGGTCTGTCTTCAGCTGGGGCAACCCTAGTGACTGCATGGTCCCAGGCACAGCAACCCGATCCACAGGTGATGGCAGGAACCCAGTTCCCTGCAGTTCCCAGATCATTATTTTTTTTAAAGATAATCAGTCCTCCTTTAGTTTTCCCTGGCACTATTTCCAGCATCTCTTTCAGAGATAAGTATCTCTAAGGATAAAATAATTTTCTTCTTTCTCTTCAGGAGTCCATTTGTCCCATTCTGCCTTATATTGACCGGCATTGGTGTAAAATGCTGTCTCCCTAGTTTGACTGTAAGCTTCTCAGAGGCAGGACTTGCATATTCCTCACAGTGAATAGAATATACTGGATAAACGTTTGCAAAAGGCAATATAATCCCTTCTTCCAACTGCTCTGTCTCCTAATCTTCACAGAAGTTTTCCATGACCATAAACACATACTCAGTGTTGGTCTCTCTGACTCTTACTCCCATTTCTTTCTCCTCCTTGAGAACAAGGTATATGCATAGTCAAAATGGCAGGGTGTTTTATAGGCACTTAATTATTGACTCCTAATCCCAAAGGGTTGCTCCTTTAGCAGGGTGTTCTGTGCCAGATCTTCCTCAGCAAATTGACCTGCCTGGTGATTCTACCCCTGCAGAAGCCTCTGTACCCACTGAAGGTTTCAGATGCAGAGTATCTGATTTAACAAGAGAAAACTCTCAATAATCACTGATTCTAAGGGAAGATATGCTCTCTGCAAGGACAAAGGGCCCTCATCTTATCAGATCACCAGATGGTCTGTGCTATCATGACAAGAGAGTTGTGGTCAGTCATTTTTGATTCACAAAGAGGCTAAGCACCGGTTCCCACATAGAGCACTGATGCACGTAGGCAGTGGGACAAATGGACTACATAAGCTAACAAACTGGGCATCTCCCAGAAGTGGAAGGAGCCAGAGATCTCTGTTTCTAGGGCAATGGCAATCTGCTAAGATCTTGCTTGAGAAAAAGAACATGATCAGCCAGGGTATATGGTTTTGCAAATTATTAATAATAAGTGTAGTATAAGGTTCAACTTTCTCTACGTCCCTTTAATTTTGATTCTCTTCTCTCCTGGGTAGGGAACCACAATATCACTTAGACCTTAGGACCAATTTCCTCACAATTTAGTTTTTGACATCATAAAGAGGATAAGGTGTGGTACCTCCCCAGACGCTCTGTAAGTCCCTGTGCACACATTTTATATGGCACTGACCTCATTATGTTTCAATTGCTTGTTGGCAAATTGTCTTTCTCATGGAGTAAGGAAAGTCTCTTTCCTCCATGGCCCCTCCCCTTTAAAAAATAATTTCACTGTTACACATGTGTCAGTTGGCTGTCAAACAAGAAATTGCAACATTGTATTTGAAAGGAAGACCTTATCTATAATTGATGGCACCTGTAATAGATAAATGATGGAAAACTATGTGCCATGGTATGTAATTGACTGAGGTTCTATACAGTGGAAGTTATGAAGTCTGAGGTCTCATTGGAGTTTTGTTCTTTCATTTAAAGAAAGTGTGGAATTATGAGAAATGAAACCTTATTTCCTTCCCAAAACAAAGTTCTTAGACTGTCTACTAGGGAATTTTGGTGTCATTGTCTTTCCTCTAATGAGATTAACCATTAAAATATCTTGCTTGACTTGTATTTCTGATTACTGACTGTGGTTATTTGTGAACTTGCAAAATCTTCATCACAACACCAATGACCTCAGGCTAATCAGAGAATCTCAGTGTGAGAACAAAAGGATTTTCTTAAATGCCTAACTGAAAAAGTTTAATAAATACACTACATAAAAATCAGAAGGTCAACTTTAAAATCAATTTGGATCAATCTCTGATGCAATAAATACAAGAAATCAAGTTTATCATACAGTAGATGAAAAATTAATCAATAGTCAATCTAAGAAAAAAATGGTAAATTTTATTTGAGCCAATCTGAGGATTATAACCTGGGAGGCAATCTTTTAGAAAACTCTGAGGACTGTTCCATCTGTTAGAGGTCAAAGTACAGTCATATAAGTTTTTGAGACAAAGGGTTATATGTCAACTGATGTACAGTTTATACAATCCAGATCTGCTCGTACAAAGGGAGTAGTGGATCATTCTGACCTTTCACAAGATTAAGAGGGAAGCTTGTTTCCTAAGGAAGTCTGATTAATGCAGATGCACAACACACACTGAAGGGGAGGGAGGAGGCCCAGACAGGCAGAGAAAAATTTTATGTTCAAATTTTTCTTGTCTTGCCATAAAATATGAATTTTATTTCATCAATCTCCCCCCCCTTTTTTTTTTTTTTGCTGTACGCGGGCCTCTCACTGCTGTGGCCTCTCCTGTTGCGGAGCACAGGCTCCGGACGCGCAGGCTCAGCGGCCATGGCTCACGGGCCCAGCCGCTCCGCGGCATGTGGGATCTTCCCGGACCGGGGCACGAACCCGTGTCCCCTGCATCGGCAGGCGGACTCTCAACCACTGCGTCACCAGGGAAGCCCAATTTCCCCTTTTTGATCATTAATCTTTTGATGGAAGGCATTACGTGATCAAACATTTGGTCCCTTGATGCCAGGGTGGTTGCTTACATGCTCTGGGTCTATCATGTCCCTTGATGTTGGGTCTTAATAGCCTGGTTCTTTCTTTCCTTTTAGGGGGTTGTACTAGTAAGGTGTCTGGCAAGAACTAATAATAAATTCCAAGTTGTCCAATAGGACTTATGCCAATTTTACCTCATATGTGCGTTTTGCATGTTCATTAATTTATTGAGAACCGTGGATGTGATCAGTAGTTTCAAGTTGTCTAGATATCTTGTTAGAAGTTATCTTGTTAGAAGTAGGTAATATACAGCACAAAAGGCGCAAGAAGCTGCCAATTTATAAGTTACACAAACTGTAATCAAAATTGCCAGTAGAAGTAATGATGTCATTACGTACATGTTTAAGCCAAGATCCTTCTAAATCAGACCATTTTCCTAATCTTCCCCTAAAATGGGAAGAGGATCATTCAGAGCAGAAATTTGATTCTTCATATGTATCATAAGATGAGTTACATCAGAAGACAGATCAGGTATAAAAACGCAAGAGGGAAGAGATATGGGAACATATGTGTATGTATAACTGATTCACTTTGTTATAAAGCAGAAACTAACACGCCATTGTAAAGCAATTATACTCCAATAAAGATGTTAAACAAACAAACAAAACCCCAAAATTCTGTATGCATTATATCACAAGTTCCCCCTTGGGAAGCAGTTAGAATATCAAGGACCATGTGATTTTGTAAGACCACTTTCCTCATTATGGAGACTTCAGAACTGAGTACGCTATTGGCTTGATGACTATCATTTAAAGTTTGCTCAGTAAATTTTGTTAAAACTACTATGTGATTAATGATATCTTCTATTCCAAGTAAAGAAATGAATACACTCGCCAAATGGTCACACCATTGGAAAACTGATTGAAACCCAGCATGCTCACATTAAAAGCAGATTGACAGGGGCTGTGTCCAAGGCTACACACAGGTGATCTCGAGCCCAAAAGAAACCAACTGTGCATCTTCCCAACCAACCTGGGGAGAGCCACGGCCATAAACTTGTTCCACAAATCCATTGGTCCCATTAGGAGCCACCCAATATTTAATATCTAATGAAAAGGAGTATTTATGGCCAGGTTCAGAGGAGGTGTCATTAAATTGGCCAGGTAAGAAGATCCCACTTGGTAATATTGGCAGTAATGGTAGCTTGCATGGTTTCTTTCTTTTAAAATAAAATTTCTAAGGACCATCCAATTAGAGCTTTGGAGAGGAGAAAACTACCACGGTAATCTAGGAGTACCGGAAGTAGGTAATTGGCCACAAACCCAGCAACTGGATTAATTTTTTGAAACTTGCAAATGAGTGAGCCCAAGGAATAAATACGTTTGGTTCATAAGCAAAATATAGTCCTGGTCCAGTATCTTGGGTCAGCTGTCTACTTCAGATGTCATCTTCATCTTGTCCTGGTCTGGTAGTGCTGGTCTAAGTTAGTCAAAGTTGGGTGTCAGAAATAGGATTGCAGTTTATTCAGGAAACAAGGCCTAATATGGCCTCCTCCAACTTGGCTGTAAAGAGTCCTTTATCTGATGTCTTTTCCAGTATGCGTAATCTTCTGGTTGTAGGTCATGGGGCATCTGATCTTCATCCAAAGATAGATTACTGTGATAAGCTTCAGAAACAAACTTCACAGTAATGCAACGTAGAAACAAGGAGCCATCTGAAAAAGTGCATCATTGGTAGTAAATATAAAAAGCCCTCAAAGACCTAGAATTTAATGTCCACTGAAACATAATTTTTTTTCTCTCTAAAATGATCGTTATTTCTATCAAATGTAGCCAAATTAAGACTACTTTATTTGCAAAATAAGTCTGGTTTCAATAAATTTGGCTTAATTATTTACACAAGTGTAATCGATCATATAGGCTCTTTTAAGTTGGCTGTGCTGGAAATTTTTATAAGGAATCTCAAATTAAACTTTTAAAAGGCATCAAGGCCGGGAAAGCCATGTCAAGGGCTTGCCATCAGATTCTGCCTGCAACATCTATAAACTCCAGTGTATTCCTCTCTTCTCAAGGTCCCCAAAATATCTCGAGATTCCTGCACCTGCCAGGAGGTGGCCTTTCTTATCCACCTGATAAGGCTGCTGGGAACCTAAGAGTCTCCAATTTCTGGAGAGAACAGGTAGAGAGAAAAGATAAATGTTACAATTCTACTTATAAAGGTATAATTTACCAAATTGCTATGTTATAATCATAGCTTGAGGGGAAGGGTTTCCTTATATCTGGAAAACACAGATTAAACACCAGTAATATTTCAGATAAAAAAACAAAAAAAATTATAACCATATTCATCAGCTCCCTCAGTCTTCTGTAACTAAGCCCTGATCTTAATATTCTGTTAAGAGTTTTATGAAGCCATCAGCTTTTCCATTAGAATTGTTTAATTTCTTACCCAGTTCAGCAGTATGATCTAAAAGTTATCAGAAGCCTGTATTTGTCAAAGAGTCCTTTATATGAATCTTCTTGAAGACAAAGCATTTCTTTTGCAAAAGCGTTAGAGTACATCAATAACTATCTATAAATGACAAAAGACTTAAAAAGGCAAGGTCAAAGATCTGATTACAATGCTGTTGACAAAGAAAGCTGGTTATTGTTGAGGCAAACAACATTTAGATAATAGCTAGAATTATTACTGATAACATTTTACTAGGACATAGTCAACTTTTAGAAATTTCATATAATCTCTAGGACATTCATAATAATGACATTTACCCAAACAATATAACCTAAGAAGTTTTATTAGCACTCATTGGACAATGTTTGTCATGTAATTTAACATACCAAATAAGTCCAATTAGTTTAATATTATTCTTTGGTAAGGAGAGAAAACAATTCTCTTGAGGTGTTCCAGGGGCCCTTTAGAAAGCATCAAAGGTAGCTAGAGGTCAAACAAATTTCAATTAGAATTTGATCTTTGGGAAGTTTCAAAAATATCAAAAAGGTTTCAAAACAGTCAAATAAGATCATAGGTCATTGTGGATCAATACTTATTCGCTTAACCAAAGTAACAATAAAAGATTTCAAAAGCTAATAAAGTTATAACACATAACTTAAAAGGTAAAGAAACTTTACAATCTGCTATCAATCTGTCATCTCATTTACATTCAATTTACTTAAAAGGTTCATCATTCAAGTTATTTTTCTTGTTGACAAATATTGTAACAGGAATAATAAGATCTTATTTGACTTCTGGTAAACCTAGCTAGGTACAATAAAAGTATTATACTTAATGTTGATGACTCTAAAGACATGTCTGTATTAATTAAACTGACAAACTTGTTTTCATGCATTAATCATTAATCTTAGATATTGTGATCTTGAAGTTCATTTGGGTTAGTTTTTTTTTAAATATTTATGAGTATATAAGCACTTAATTTTCTTCAAGCCAATTAATTAGAGCTCTTTTACAAATTAATTCTGGCAATACTACACATCTACAACACACATACACAGATAATGATGTGGAGGTGAAAAAAAGCTAGGTGGGTAAAGCAGCTACTATGATGGCAGAGCACAGGAGATGGAAAGGAACTGGAAGGATATCAAGGAACCTAGGAAAGTCATTTCATCTACTTGGACCTCATCTGAAAAGGTAAGTTTCAGATTAAAAATCTAAGGAAGTTTTCAGTTCTACAAGGGTTGCCAAACCTCCCAAATTCAGACTTGGGTGTCCGATGTGCAGCCAAAACCAACCACTGAGACACTGGTGTGTGTGGATAGAGGAAGGTTTATTCCATTTAGCCGAAGTGAGAAGACTAGAGAGCAAGACCTCTCAGCTCCATCTTAACAAAGAAGCTAAAGTGGGGAGTTTTATGCAGTTAGGGGGCAAGAGAGAGGAGGCTTCAGGGAACTGATGGGGAAATCTTTCTTCAGTCTCAGAAAACACCTGGTGCAGCCAGACTTCTGGGCGGCAGCAGCTGGTCATATCTTCCTTAAGGTCATTCATTTCTTCTGCAACACAAACTCATAAATTCTCCTTGTGACCCTGGAGTTATCCCCTCCTGCCTGACCAAGAAACAGTACTTCAGCATCTAAAAATTATATCGTGAGAACGAGTGGTGCTGGGCAGGGAGCAGGCGGTCAACATGTGTGAGCCAACAAGGCCTAATCAGAATTTAAATTGTTTGATTCCAGTTGCTAAAATGTTAGAGGGTACTAAAATCACAAGGGGCCCGGACACACAGGTCTATATTTCAGTCAACATGGACGTTTTATAAGAAAAAAAGAGACAAGGAGTTGAATCATCTTTCCTATGAACAAACAGTACTAAAGAAAAAGGAAACAGGGCTTCCCTGGTGGCGCAGTGGTTGAGAGTCCGCCTGCCGATGCAGGGGACACGGGTTCGTGCCCCGGTCCGGGAAGATCCCACATGCTGCTGAGCGGCTGGGCCCGTGAGCCATGGCCGCTGAGCCTGTGCGTCTGGAGCCTGTGCTCCGCAACAGGAGAGGCCACGACAGTTAGAGGCCCGCGTACCGCAAATAAATAAATAAAAAGAAAAAAAAGAAAAAGGAAACAGTATATCAGAAAACGTATATCATGATCACTCAGATCATTAGAATAACAATAAAAACCTGAAAGCAAAATAATTGACCATTCTCACAGAATGCTGGAACGGCAAACCACTTAAGGAACCATCACATGTAGTGGGTATAATGATGGAGGCAGACATGGGGAGAGAAAACTTGCCTTATGCTTTATATTTTTGCATTATGCCTGATGTTGTTTATATACATTTACCAGTCAACGGAACTTAGCAAAATGCTTCTCCATTAACTTTGATAGGTGAACGTTTTCCACTTGCGCCTGAGGTTGAAATTTACATAGATCAAAACAACATACAGACATACTTATGTTACCAGTGCTGTGCTAAGAATTTGAGAGATGATGACATCACATAAGCAAGTGAGTTATCTGCCAGATAAAAAGTAGATTGACTCACCTCCTGAGACTTGAAGTCATTTTGAAAATACATTTAATTATAAATTATGAGGCCCAAACACTCTTTTAGTTCCCCTTCCCTTAGCTCACCTTCCAAAAGGAGTAACTATAGACAAAGCCTTAAAGAAAATAAACGTTGGGTACTTTTTTCAAATGATGTGACTTACTCTCTGCTCTGGATTTCAAAGATGCCAATTTAATGTGGGCTATATATAATTAAAAAAAATTTTTTTACAAATATATACTTATTGCAGAAATTTTGGAAAATACAAGATTGCAAAGTAGAGAATAAACATTCTCCAGCTGGTCACTGGAGGTTACCACTATTTACTTTTTAGTTGGGCTTTATACTACATACCTATGCTACTTTGGTATTATGATTTAGTCACTTTTTGTATCATGAGTATTTCCTTGGGTCATTAAATACTTGGTAGTTTTAAAGTGTCTGCACAGAATCTTATTTTATAATAATGCCATACTTTGTTGAGGTTTTTTGAATTATCCAAAGTAAAATAAATAACTGGCTATTGAAAATTGGCGGTTGTGTAGCAGTTGAATAATGCTGGTTAGCCGTTAAGGTGGCGTGTTGCAGTGCAGAGTGCTCGGCTGTTTCCTGTTTTCTCCTGATTGCTCGTGTGTAAAGATGCCTTGTCGAGCAGGAACAAATGGCCGTCCAGTTTATTAAAATGCCTGACAGCTGCACTTCCAGTCACCTGGGCCTTGAACATAAATAACGGAGCATACAGCGAGCACATCTAGCGATGATAAATACACCTTTTATTTTTCTTCCTCTCCCCCGCCAAAATGGTAAATCTGATCATCTTCACATATGAACTTAAAATATGGAAAATGTTAAGGAAGCAAACAGATGGCTTGTAACTTTTTAGGTACTTATAATATGGTGTATCTTCCTGCTCATGAATATTCTGTACTATAACCATTGTTTCTGTAGTTTAATTAAAATGTTTTCCTGGTGTTAGCTTTAAAAAAAAAAAAAGTAAAATAAAGAGCTACAGCTTATTACAAAAGACTTCTTAATGACCTGAAAAGACATTTTTCCAAAGAAGACATACAGATAGCCAACTGGCACATGAAAAGATGTTCAACATTGTGAATCATCAGAGAAATGCAAATCAAAACCACAGTGAGCTATCACCTCACACCTGTCAGAATGGCTATCATCAAAAAGACCACAAATAACAAATGTTGGCAAGGATGTGGAGAAAAGGGAAGCTTCCTGCACTGTTAGTGGAAACGTAAACTCGTGCATCCACTGTGGAAAACAGCATGGAGGTTTCTCAAAAAATTAAAAATAGATATACGATATGACTCCTGGGTATATATCTCCCCAAAATGAAAACACTAATTTGAAAAGATACATGCACCCCTGATGTGCATAGCAGCGTTATTTACAATTATGTACCAAGCTGTAGACACAACCTAAGCATCCATCAACACATGAATGGATAAAGAAGAGGTGGTATATATAAAATGGAATACTACTCAGCCATAAAAAAGAATGGAATTTTACCATTTACAACAACATGGATGGACTTGGAGGGTAGGTTGCTAATTAAAATAAGTCAGACAGAGAAAGACAATACTGCGTAATATTGCTTATATGTTGAACTTAAACGATAAAACAAACTAGTGAATACAACAAAAAGAAACAGACTCACAGATAGCATAGAAAACAAACTGGTTTGTTACCAGTGGGGAGAGGGAAAGGGGGAGGGGCAAGGTAGGGATATGGGATTAAAAGGTACAAACTACTATGTATAAATAAGCTACAAGGTTACACTGTACAGCACAGGGAATATAGCCAATATTTTATAATAACTATAAATGGAGCAGAACCTTTAAAATTGTGATTCACTATGCTGTACACCCGAAACTTATATATCGCAAATAAAGAAAAAAAGACTTCTTAAATCAATGTGCAAAAGATAAACGTGGACTCAGAAAAGACGGTACAAAGTAACTTGGAGACTATTAATGGCGGAAAAACAAGCGAGAACAGCTCAATCTCAGCCAAGATAACAGGGTTAACCAAGTCAGATGATTTATTCTTGAGGACAAAAGGGTCACCCATGATGCATCTCACTTAATATTTACACTTGCACCTTGTGTGGAGATTTATTTTTTGAATTAGAAAAAGTCGTGGTTTTACAACTCAAGCAAATACTGCCCATCCCACGAGCCTCTAGCTCTCATGCTGTGGCATTCTCAATGCTCCGATCCCCTTCCGAAAGGGCTTCGAGGTGAAACAAAAACCTGTCTGGCACCGGAGCCACCCGCTCCTGGGCTAACGGGTGTGGCCCGGGTCGGCCGGGTCTGTCCCGCCACCCGGAACGGCAGTCGCCACGATACCACAGAAGCCGGCAGGTGCGTACGAACCGAAGCTCCCGCGAGCGGAGCGAAGACGCGCCTGTGGCGCAATGGCCGAGGCCTCTTCGCCCCACCCAGCCGGGGCCTCGCAGGAGCCAACGCAGCTTCACGCTCTGGGGACAGAGGCCCACACTTTGTTGTCACAGGGCCAAAGATCAGGGGGCGTCCGCCTTCTCCCTCCCCCTTCTACCCTTCTCCCTTTTCCCCTCCCCTCGTCCCTCAGGCTTCTCCCTCCTTCCTCTCTCCCTCCCTCTGGCGTGCCCAGTCGAGTCCCGCTTCCGGTCGGCGGCTGTCTGCGGAAGGGTGTCCCGCCTCTTCCGCCTTTACAGCCGAGGTGGCGGCGGCGGCGGCGGCGGCGGCGGCGGTGGCGGCGGTGGAGGCTGCAGCGCCTGCGCGTCTTCTCTCAGGGTCAGCAGGCGGGTCAGCTGGGCGGTCCACCTGCGCGTCGCGGAGCCGCGCCCGGGGGGTCGATGGCGATGAACTATAACGCGAAGGACGAAGTGGATGGTGGGCCCCCGTGTGCTCCCGGGGGCACCGCTAAGAACCGGAGACCGGATAACACGGCCTTCAAACAGCAACGGCTGCCGGCTTGGCAGCCCATTCTTACCGCCGGCACGGTGCTCCCCACCTTCTTCATCATCGGCCTCATCTTCATCCCCATTGGCATCGGCATCTTCGTCACCTCCAACAACATCCGCGAGATCGAGGTGAGCGGACTGGAGGCAGCGGCGGTGGGAGTTGGCGCCGCGGGAGCGAGGTCCCCCCGCCGGCCCCACTCCTTCCTCAGGTCCCGGGGCTTGACAGGCGGGCCCCGCCCTCCCCCACCTTCTCTCTTCCTCAGTTTCCACTTTCTCTTCCTACGGGTTTTCTGAATTTGCAGTTTTGCCCGCGCTTCCTCTCGCTGTTTACCGGGTTAGAGAGGGGATGAATGTTTAATGCAGAGTGTGGGTCGGGGGAAGAGCGCCCCTTTCCTGGGCGGTGTGTGTGGTTTTAACCTCCAACGGCGGTGGAAAAAAGAAGCAAAGAAAAAGAGAAGTGGAAAGAAGTTATATGGAGATAAAACGCCAGGAGAGTTGACACGGCCAGAGTGTCATTACCTGTGTGGGGATTATCCCGGGACACGGAGATTAACACCTTGGCCATTGTTGGGGAAAAGACCCAGAGTCTTAGAGGCATTGATGATTTTTATGTCAAGAAGGTGTCATGTTACCAGATCACATCTTAGGATGTGTGACCGAGGTGTGTACAGTACCTTTTGAGTTAATAGATGGTTTTAGTTATAGGGCATGAGGTAAAAGGTACTGAAACTTCAATTCCGGTTTTGCCTTTAGGCTACATTGATTAATAACCATGCCCTACATTCGCCCTAGTTTTTTTTTCCCCCCAAACATAAAAAAAAAAAGAAGAAAAGAGTCAACGACCGTAACACAGAGAATAATTTGTGAATTGTCTGCTGAACATTTTACTTTTATAAGACGTGTTAGAGAAACTTGGGGAAGCATCTTGACTTTTGTCAGAGAGACAGTCAGTATCTTCCTCCATCTGCAGTGGTGAACATAGGTTGATACAGGATGTAAATACTTTGTGTAGATGTCCAATATTAAACATCTCATCCACTTTTCTTGAATATCTGAGAAATATTTTTATCTGTTCGAAAGGGGAGGAGCTGGTACAAAGTTCTCTTGATTGCTTCTGTTCTATCAGATTGTGTCATTTTTTCCCCTCTAATTTTATTAAATACTTAAAAATTATGCATACTTTTTAATAGGGCTTTCAAAGCAATTTTATTTCAACTACAGAAATAGGCATACTTTCCAGTTTAATTCACAGTGTTACCCGTAAAAGCAAAATCGTTATATTTTTTAATTGTACAGTGCTCCTTTCTGTGTTAATAATAGTAATAAGAATTGTACAATATCTATAGCCTAGTTTTTAAATCTTTTACTAAAAACTCATTTTCAGTTTAATAACTAAAGAAAGTAACACAGTATTTATTTTTCAGCATAAAGTTTTATCATTTTTATCTCCTAGTAGTCCTTCAAATGTAGTACTTCTTGTTCTCCCAACTGTACGAGGACCACACATATCAGGATGTGAGCAAAGTGGTGTAATACAAGGACCATGGGCTCTAGGCAGGAGTCAGGCAGAGCTGGGTTTAAATTCCAGCTCAGCCACTAACTAGCTCAGCTTATTGGAAAACATAATCTCTCTGAGCCTCCGTTTCCTCACCTGTAAAATCGGTAAATAATGCCTATCTTATGAAATGTGAGAATTAGAAACAATATAGATAATATTCCTGGCACTAAGTTTGTACAATAGTTACTATTATTGTGATGACCCCGAATCAGGAGGTGAGAAATGGAGTCAGAGGGGTTGGTATTTGCTAGTAAGCTAGAAGAGTATTGTAAAATTGAGACAGAAACCAAACCCAGATGTCTTGATTTTCAGTCTTAAGCTTTCATGCTACACTAGGACCCTTACTGCAATGTTAGTAATTAAGTAGAAGAAAATTTAACATTAGAAATTTCATCATCTTATTTAAACTTCTTAGGATTTTTTTTTAAAAAGATTTTTCTAATGTGGACCATTTTTAAAGTCTACATTGAGTTTGTTACTATATTGCTTCTGTTTTCCATTTTGGTTTTTTGGCCACGAGGCATCTGGGATCTTAACTCCCCCACCGGGTATTGAACCCGCACCCCCTGCATAAGAAGGTAAAGTCTTAACCACTGGACTGCCAGAGAAGTCCTTGAAACTTCTTAGGATATTAAGATGAAAGTAGCAATAGTTTGGAATTTTATATGATGAGTATTTACTAAATTATCAGAACTCACCTTCTATAGATATTTACTATACTATGAAGATAAACGTTTACTTTCTTTAACACTTTCAGATTCTGAAATAAAATACAGTTCTTCACACCAAGTAGTTGGTGAAATGGAAATTTCTTTTTTAAAAAAACATTTCTTAAATTAATTTTTATTGGAGTATAGTTGCTTTACAGTGTTGTATTAGTTTCTGCTGTACAGCAAAGTGAATCAGCTATACGTATACATATATCCCCTCTTTTTTGGATTTCCTTCCCATTTAGGTCACCACAGAGCACTGAGTAGGAAATTTCTTAAATAGTTCTCATGTATATAATTCTGATTTCAAGTTGCCTGAAGAGTCTTCTGCAGCTTGATCTAGTTAGAAGGGCACTAAAGTTAAGAGTCAAGGCATCAGAGTTGAAGTCCCAACTTTTACTCCCTAGTTTGTGATCTTAGGCATATTTTTGAGTCTCGATTTTCATTTTACTTGAAAAGCCAAAAGATTCAGACTAGGTGGTCTCTAAGAGGCTGTTCAACTCTAATATTCTGTGACTTCCAACTTTAATGTGATTTAAAGAAAAATGCTGCATATTCAAATTGTATCACCTTTGGAACCAGAGGAAATGAAAATTAGGAATGATTAGGAATTTTGTACCAATGCTCACATACAGTTATGCAAATAGAATAAATTTTTAAAAATTTGTTGATTATGTGGAGATTTCGTTCAGAGTTGGGTCTGGAGTTATTAGAAAAACCTAGGGAGCTTTCCCAAAACACACATGCGTGTTTCCGACTGCTGTCCACCCTTTGTCAGCCACTAGCTTAGTAATAAAATATGTTGAGGGTTATTAAAAGTAAATGTGTAACGAGAGGTTCTTGGCAACATTCACTTCCATACTATAAGTTGCTCACAGCTCTTTGCCTCATTATTGAAAATTTTAAGAACTTGTATTGTTGCATTATCAATACATCAAATTACTAGGCCAAAGGAGACTTGTCCAATCAGAATGCTTTTTTTAAAAAAAATTTATTTATTTATTTGTTTTTATTTTTGGCTGTGTTGGGTCTTTGTTCTGTTCGCGGGCTTTCTCTAGTTGCAGCAAGTGGTGCGCGGGCTTCTCATTGTCGTGGCTTCTCTTGTTGCAGAGCACAGGCTGTAGAGCACAGGCTCAGTAGTTGTGGCACACGGGCTTAGTTGCTTCGCGGCATGTGGGAATCTTCCCAGGCCAGGGATCAAACCCATGTCCCCTGCATTGGCAGGCAGAGCCCCACCCACTGCGCCACCAGGGAGGAAGCCCCCAGAATGCTTTTGTAATATAGCTTGAAGTGCTAAGATCAGAAATCCAGACTTTTTAGGTATAGAAATCAGAGGGTCTTCATCCTTTTCCCAGAAATTTTATACTAAAAAATTACTACTTGTAAAGCATGTTGGACTCTCCTAAAAAGGGAGTAAAAAAGGTATTTAAAAATTTTAATGCTTATATTTGGAAGGATATCTCCTCCCCCCATTAGGTGTATATATCTTGTTTAGTTGGTTTTTAGAGTTTCCATAATCTAATAAAGTTATTAGAAAACTAAAGTTAATTTTACCATTCATAAGAAAATATTTAATATCTCGTTAAGACAAAGACTTAATATCTTCATTTATTATTAGCAGCAAGGAATGAATATTTTCTGGAATTTGGCAATTGTAGGAGTCAGGCACATCTTTCTACCATATAGGTAGTGTTTTTCTAGTTGAGGGCCCTTGTTGGTGAGGCAGAGATATTAATTGAATGGGGCTAACTTGAAACAGGTAGGAGATATTCTTAATTTTTGCAATTTCACACATTTATCTGTGTGAAGTTATATAGTTGTAAATTTTTTTTTAAACTAACTTATTTTTGGCTGCATTGGGTCTTCGTTGCTGCGTGCGGGCTTTCTCTAGTTGCAGCTAGCGGGGGCTATTCTGTTGCGGTGCACGGGCTTCTCTTGTTGCAGAGCACGGGCTCTAGGCACATGGGCTCTGTAGTTGTGGCACGTGGGCTCAGTAGTTGTGGCTTGCGGGCTCTAGAGCTCAGGCTCAGTAGTTGTGGCGCACGGGCTTAGTTGCTCTGCGGCATGTGGGATCTTCCTGGACCAGGCCTCGAACCTGTGTCCCCTGCATTGCCAGGTGGATTCTTAACCACTGCGCCACCTATATAGGAAGTCCTATATAGCTGTAAATTAATGGTTAGGATCAGATGAGGACGTTATTCTGAGTGATATTCAGTATAAACTTAAAACTAAACATTTACTTCAAATTAATATTGCCAAAGTGTTCAACATACGTTTTCGTCAAATTTTAGTGGATTAGGCACTAAAAATTAGGCAAGTGTAAAGATTTTAATAGTCAAATGAATTGCAGTTGCTTAGAAGTTGACTTAGAAGTTGACTCTTGGAAATTAAGAGGTTTGTGGTGTTAGTGTTATCATTTGTTTCTCACGTAACTTTAGTACTTAGGGCAAGGCACGACAAAGTAAGTATGGCTAGCCAGACCATTTTTGTGAAGCCCAGGAACTGAGAATGGTTTTACAGATGAACATTTGCTATTGAGTTTGATGATAGGGAACACTGACTTTGAACTCCAATAATGCGAAATGTTACCCCCCCCCAAAAGAATTTTATTCTTCCTAGTAGACCTGTGTTACCAGAAAATTGTACACAATTGTTATTATATGTTGAATTTCGTCAATAAAAGTGTGTGCAAATTTGTTTTCTCTCTGTTATATAAGAACCTACAAATATCCTCTTGGTTTGCAAAGCCTAAAATATTTACTTTCTGGCTCCTTACAGAAAAGACATTCCTACCCTTGACTTAGAGTTTTAAAGAGACATACTGGCAAATTTAGCAGTTGTTACAAAAATAGCAGTGTTTAACTTATACATTCTGATCCTCAATAATCTTTTCAAGGTAAGTGTAGAGATTACTGATAATTGCTTGTGTTCTACCTTCTTTGTACAAATAGATGTAGAATACCTTAGCTGAATTTACCATTAACCTTGGCGCAGGTAATATCATTCTTCATTTCTTTGTCACAGTCAGATAAAGTTGAAGGAACTAAAGAAAATTGTTTTTGAAATTTTTAATTACCTCTGTCTTCATTAGAGCCTCTAGAAAGGACAAATAATTCTTTTTAATTTTTATCTTTTATTTTTTAATTTTTATCTTTTAAAGATAAATTCTTTAGTGTGGAATCAGTTCAAAGAGGTACTTAAAAATGCCGTTTTAAATTTAATCTAATTAATACTTAAAATGATTTACCTTATTACTCAGCATTTTGTTGAATGACTTGTTTAGATATTATATTGATTTCCTTTAAGACAGATTTACATTCAAAAATGGAAGTTCTCCAGTTCTTATGCAGGGTAAAAATGGCATGTCCTTCAGATTCCTCCTTTCCCACTGCATTAAATTCAGTCAGTTTCTTAAGAATGGGATGTATTTTTAGAATTACTAAGAAGAATTGCCAGTTCGATTTAGGAGAGCAGTTACAATGGTAGCAGAACAAAGTTGAGAAATATGATAACTCTTAAACTAATCCAGTCATCTCCATCTGTTGTTCTGTTTTGCCTCTGGCTCTTTGTTTTGAATTTAAGCTATTGGCAGGTCTCCAGTTTATCATTGTATTCTGCACTGTGCCTTGTATGCTTTTGACATTTAACAGGCATTAATTTTTAAAAATAAGGGAACTGTAGTTCCTCTCCCACCTGGTAGACTCTTTCTTTCTAGGATAAGTTATGAACTATTATCTTTAGTATAAGCTTTTTTTCCCTACCTTTATTAAGGTTACAATTGACAAAAATTGTATTTATTTACAGTGTTCATTGTGATGGCTTGATATATGTGTATACTGTGAAATAATCACCATAATAAAGCTAATTAACATGTCCATCAC
This sequence comes from Monodon monoceros, assembly GCF_005190385.1. NCBI lineage: Eukaryota > Metazoa > Chordata > Mammalia > Artiodactyla > Monodontidae > Monodon > Monodon monoceros. The sequence continues at coordinate 11,030,881 of NW_021703771.1, read as the reverse complement.
TTCCCATAGTTACTCTCTTATTAAAAAGACAAGAGATAACAAGTGTTGGTGAGGGTGTAGAGAACAGGGAACTCTTGTGCAATGTAAATTCGTACAGCCATTATGGACCAGAGTATGGAGGTTGCTCAAAAAATTAAAATATAGAACTGTCATAAGATCTAGCACTTCCACTAGGTATATATTTAAAGTAAATCAAATCAGTATCTCGAAGAGATATCTGCACCCCCACATTCACAAACTTTGTTTTTATACCCAAATGGATTTTATGACATTAGGCCAGGCTGCCCTTGAATTTTAGCTCATGGAGGATATAGTGGTCTTTTGATGGTAAAAACTCACAGACTGAGTTAAATTTATCAAGAGTTTTAATCAACATTGAGCATTTTCTGTATGTAAAGTGCTGCTCTGGGCATAGTGGGCGACAGAAAAAAGTTTGTGGACAGGGCCTCTTTTTTTTTACCTTCCCACTCAAACAGAGAACCCTTCTTAAGGTACCTGAACCTGGAATCTTTTGGGGGGAGATGAAACATACATATTAAAGGAAAACCAAGCATTGCTAGATGAGTGGCACAGACAGAAGGAATATGCCTTAGTGGTCCAAAAGAAGACAATATTACATCTGTCTCTAGTAACCATGGAAAACTTTGTGGTGGAAGTGGGCTTTGAGCTGGAACTTGAAGGATAAATAGCACTTCTAAAGAGGAGGTTGGATGCATTCCAAGAAAGGAGATTTATATGAACAAGATTGTAGTGGCAGGAAATCAAAAGGTGTCTAGAGAAAGTAGGAGTAAGGGTAAATAAGCTGGTGCCATGTTGTGGATAGACTGGGTATTTGATGAAGATGAAACCGCCTAACTTAGACTGGGACTTGAACCCACGCGCCGGAACTCGAGCCCAGCCAAAACCCAGACTGAGACTTGAACCCATGGTCTTTTAACTGAGATCACACACCCGGTCTCAGGACTTGGGAGCGGGCTTGGGAGAAGCACACTCCACAGACAGAGTGTGGGCCATTTCAGAAGGTGAGAGCGGCACCAGGGTATGGGGTTGTCAGTTTTTATAGGGGTGGGTAATTTATTTCATAGGCTAATGAGTCGGAGGAATATTCCAGCTATTTTGGGGAGGGAGTGGGAATTTCTAGGAATTGGGCCACTGCCCACTTTTTGACCTTTATGGTCGGCCTTGGAACTGTCCTGGCGCCTGTGAGTGTGTCATTTAGCTTGCTGATGTGTAACAGTGAGTGTATACTGAGGCTCAAGGTCTAGTGGAAGTCGACTTGTCCGCCATCTTGGATCTATTTGGTTCTAAATAAGTTTATGTTGTGTCCTTGGGCTATGTCATTCTTTTAAAGGTTGTGCCCTACCCCCTTCCCTCCTGTTTCAATAAGCTGATGGTGCCCACTGTAGAATGGTTGCAGTGAAGAGCAGTTAGATTTAGGATGTATTATGAAAGTAGAGCTAATAGAATTTTCTCATGTAGTGGATGTGTCGGGTGTGAGAGAAATTGTAGAATCAAAGGTAACTCTAAGATATTTTGGCCTGCATTGGAAGGATGGAAGTGTAATTTTGTAACCAAGCAAGGGCTTGTGTGCCTGGTTGCAGAAAGACAAACTCTGACAGCAAGCATTTGCAGCAAAGTGTAGGGGTTTATTTGCAGGGTGCCGTGCAAGGGCATGGGAGACAAGCCTCAGATCCACTCCAACTCGGTCTTTGAGTTAGGGATGTTTCAAAGGGGCAGAATGGTTTTGGGAATCAGGATATCTTTGGTCTACAGTTCTCTGGCTAGGTGATCCATGGCTCGGGGGTCTGTAGGCTCGCCTTGCCCTGGAGAAACAGCCTGAGTTTGTGTGTTAATGATGGTATCTACAACAAAAATTTTAGTACATTAAGGATGTTATCGACAACAGCAATCTTAGTCATCTGACTCTGGATGATTAGTGTTCAGTTAGTGCAGAATTGATGTCAGAGGGGACAAAAAAGGGAACAAAGCTTTGGCGAGAGAGATTAATCATAAACTCAGTAAGGGAACACGGTTTTAGGGAAACTTGGCTTCAATTTATCAAGATGGGGAAGACTGTAGAAAAAGTTTTAGTGTGATAGTAGGGGGTTAGGGTGTGAGAAGCTGAGTAAAGAGTTCTGTTTTTAACTTGAGATGCCTTTTAAACATCCAAGTCGGAAATAATGAGTATACAATTGAATATATGAGGCTAGAGTTTAGGGGGAAGGTTGAGACTGGGTTTAAGCATTGAGGATTCATCAGTGTAGATGATATACAAAGACATAAGATGGAATGAAGTCAAAAGAGTGATTATAGGTCAAAAAAAGTGAGAACATCCAAAGAAAGCCCTGAGTCACTCCAGTGCTTATAGAAGTTGGGGAGATGAGGAGGAACTAGCACGGAGACTGGAAAGGAGCAGCCAGTGAGGACTGAGGGCTGGCCTTTGGGTTTATAACATGAAAGGAGCAGTCTTGCAGTGAATGGTGTCACTGTCCATGAGGGTTTTCAAGCCAGAAACTCTGGAAGTCTACCTAAGCTTATCATCCCATCTCTAGGCGTTAAGTTCTATAGGTTTTACTTTCTCTATATTTTTAAAATCTTTTTTCCCATTACCACTGCCTTTTTCTTAGTTTATATTCTTAACATTTCTCATCTGGATTATTGCAGTAGCATTCTTTTTTTTCTTTTTTCGTTCTAGTCTGGCATTTTCTTTAGTCTTTCTGCATGTCACTGCCAGAGTGATCTTTTAAACAGCCTAATCTGAATATTTCATTCTCTTGCTTAAAATTTCTTGTATGTCTCCCTGTAGCATTCAGGATAATGTTCAAAACCCTTAATGTGAAATGTAACTTTCTTCATGACAGGCTACTTTCTGTTCCTCTGGCCTCGTCTCCTACCACTTCCCTGCCCTTTGCTCTAACCATAGCAAACTGCTGTAGCTTATGGGATGTGGCATGCTGCTAGATCTACCTGAAATGTCCTTCCTTTTCTTGTTCTACCATGGTTTTCAAATTACGTTCCTGTCAACACTATGGAAAGTCTTCCCTGATTTCTCCCCTTTCCATTTTCAAGGAAAATGATATATATAATACTGCAAGATCAAACATGTATAACTATGATATCCATCCATATCTGAAGGCAAACAAATTTGCTTATTGAACAGTAATTCAGAACAGTAAAAATTTAGCAAACAAGGTTTTTGGCAAATTCTGCAAGCAGAAGAGGGATGATGATGGTTTTAAAACTGGCAGATTTTTTTGATGCTTATTTTAGAAGGAGGTACTGTTGTATACTTATTAATTCTGAAAAGCTGGAAACCGTAGACCAACCTCCAATTACATGGATTTCTCGTTTAATTTCTAAATTAATTAAAATGTAAGAATGATTATGTGACATTTAATAACATTGTACATCACCATGCTGAGTAAGTTGGCTATTGTTCTAAGCTCTCAGGTCTCACGTTATATACAATTATATTTAACTTTGAGAAAGTTTTTAGAAATTATTTGTTTTTCCTTGATTTTTAAAACAATAGAATGTACTTTTTCTTCTCCCTTTTAAAAAACTGGCATGAAGTCTCAAAGCTTGATTTGTACTGGAAGAAGTGAGAGTCAAATTCAAGGATACTAAGCATATTGCTAAGGAAGAATTGACAGAACTTGGGTGCTAATTCCCAGGAGGATGCCAAGATTTTGAGCTTGGATGCTTGGGACAATGGTGGTACCATTTATAGGCATCAAAAGACCACAGTTGGGTGTGAGATTATGGGGTTCAGTGAATCATCACTGTTGATTTTTTTTTTTAAGTAAAGTTTTTAGTGAAGCGTAATGCCCCCCCTCGCCCCCTGCCCCAAATTAACAAGTCACATATGTCTGACTTAGTTTTGGAAAGATCACTGTGGATTTGAAATAGAGAGAGATGGTAAGAGTTTCAAGTGGGAGGGAAGAAATTCAACCAAATGAATACATCTAGGGATATAAAAATGGGACTGGGGAGTGAAAATAAGACCAGTGGTGATTTAGAGAGGAGAGTATAATGTATGAAATATGATATGAGGCAGCATGAGGTTATCGTCACAAAGTAGCACTGGAGACAAAGATAAAAGCCACTGATGTTTGAACATCAGTTACATGACTATACAGAAACAATGTTTTATATAGAAAAGACCATGTATTTCCTTAAAATAAGAGCCCTGCTTTACTCATATTAACTGCTTATCTGTTCCTTTGATCTACCCTGTTACATAGATTGGAGCATAATTAGAAAAGCCCTTTTCATCAGTTCTGTCCTAGGCAGTTTTTATAACTTGATACTTTTGTAAGAGTTTTAAGGGGTAAACTAAAACTTCAGGTTGGAATTTACTTTTTCGTTTGTAGAAATGCATTAAATGCCAGATATAAAAACTTTGTGTATGAAACTTTATATTATAAAATTCTATTTCAGATTCTAAAAGTTAAGATGGTGCTAGAATGACATCTACCTATCATAACAAAGTTGTTGTTTTTGATCTGTATTTTAGGTGAAAACTCTGAAGATTTGGTAGTACTGTTTAAAACGTCAGCATATTCATGAATGGTGCCAATTTTATTTTTAAAATATAATGTCTTTTAAATTGACTTCCATATTTCTAAATTATTGTATGGTGCATGTTATTCAGGATTAATGGGAGGCAGAAGTGCAGTCTAATGGAAAGAACAGCAACTTTGGCGCTAGCCAGATATGATTATATCACTGTCATGGATTGAAATGTGTCCCAGTGAAAGATGTGCTGAAATCTTAACTCCTAGTACCTGTGAATGTGACTTTATTTGGAAATAGAGTCATTGCAAGTGTAATCAAGATGAGGTTATTCGGGTGGGCTCCTATCCAGTATGACCGGTGTCCCTATAAGAAGGGACAGGCACAGAGGGAAGAAGATGTGAAGACAGGGATATAGGGAGAACTGTGTAACAGCAGAGACAGAGGTGGTGTGATGCAGCTGCAAACGAAGGAATGCCGGCCGCTGCTAGAAGCTAGCAGGAGGCAAGGACGGTTTCTCCCCAGAGTCTCAGAGGGAGAATAGCCCTGCTGACACCTTGAATTCAGACTTCTAGCCTCCAGAACTGTGAGAGAAGAAATTTCTCTTGTTCTAAGACACCCAGTTTGTGGTATTTTGTTTCACCAGCCCTAGGAAACTAATAATAGTCACATACTAGCTGATTGGCTTTGGGCAGTCATTTAACCTCTGAATCTCAATCTCTCTGTAAAAGATTAAAATAGTTCTGGTATGGAATAGACATTTGGGAAATAATAGCTAGTTTTTCTATTGCTATTCCTTCTTCAAAGATAGTTTACATTTGTATATCACCTAATTCATTCATTTATCATTTCCACCTGTGAGCATGAGACTTACTGATTGAATTAGAAGTAAACATCTTTTCTGTGGCTCCCACTCAGATTCTTTAAGCTACGGAAACATGCAGCAGATTTCATGTGACCCATAGAATTTTATTAGGATATAAAGGATTGAGCATGTTCTATAGCTATCAGTTTAGAACTAAGCTTTTGAGTTTTTAAAAGCTAATCTTCAAAAATAAAAGAGTGACTGAATTAAAAAAAAATTGAACTCTTAACTTTTAACAGGCTCTAAATAATTTAAGTATGTTTCAACTGAAGGAAAACCCATAACCTAAAAGCTGGGAGTTAAGTTTTGTTTGGGGATCTTACTGAGGACTACAGTCCAGGACACAGCCTCTCAGCTCTGAGAAACTGCTCCGAAGAGGTAAGGCAAGAGTCAGGATGTGCAGGAGTCTTTGCTGGACTAACCACAAAGAACAGGCATCCAAAGTTCATGATTTTAGTGCTTTTCTGTGTGTGGGAAGATGCAAGAGTCTGGGCTCACTGAAATTATACCTTACATGTGCATCTTAACTATCTCGGGCCAGTATCTAAAACACAGAATGCTTCCTGTTTTTTTTCCATCCTGAATCTTCCCTCAGGGTGCACTGTTGGTGGGCAGCTGCGATGTCTAATGGCTTGACCCTTGTAGGGCTGGGACGGGGGCCACATTCCCTGTCCACATATGTATGTTTATTTCTTTCCTCCACCCCCTTTATCTGATGAGCTTTTTAAAAAATTAATTAATTTATTTATTTTTGGCTGTGTTGGGTCTTCGTTTCTGCGCGAGGGCTTTCTCCAGTTGCGGCAAGCGGGGGCCACTCTTCATCGCGGTGCGCGGGCCTCTCACTATCGCGGCCTCTCTTGTTGCGGAGAACGGGCTCCAGACACGCAGGCTCAGTAGCTGTGGCTCACGGGCCCAGTTGCTCCGTGGCATGTGGGATTTTCCCAGACCAGGGCTCGAACCCATGTCCCCGGCATCGGCAGGCGGACTTTCAACCACTGCACCACCAGGGAAGCCCTGATGAGCATTTCTGAAGGGAATTTTTCTTATTGATGTATTACCAATTTAATAAAAAAGAAGCATTTTAAATACTTTTTTAAATGTTCGGTACTCCACAACATCCTGCTGTCTTTTTGTGCCTCTTTTACTGTTCCTCTCACTCTCTCAATCAATGCCCACCTTCTTTCCTACTCAGGCCTAGGTTATACAAATTACCTTGTCTACAGTCATAGGAATCTCTGTGGAAAATTCAGTGCTGTCCCTCATGTTTGAGCTTTGAGTAGGAAGCAGTGTAACTTGCATTACTTCCTCTGAGGCAAGAACGTGGACCATGGCTCAGACTTTACAGCCTTTTCTTTTTGCCGAAGATCTCTGAGTAGCAAAGCAGGGAAGTTGGCTGCTGTTGTGTCACACCAGTGGCATCAGCATGACTTATAAAACTAAAGAATCTGCTCTAGGCCCCTCGGGCAAGGTTACCGTCTTGACCTTCCTATCCCCTCGCTCCTCTGCCTTGCCTGATGGTAACTGAACGAGCTTCCTGGTGGCTGCTGAGGTTACTGCACCTCGTGTGTGCAGCAGTGTCGGTGGAGGGTGCTATCTCCTGAAGCTTCTGATGCCGTTGTTTCTAAGAATTCTACAACAGTACCGGGATGGCCTTTTCCACAGCTCTATCCCCATTTTGTCACCTGGACTGCAAAGCCACACTGCTCTAGCTTAGAGTGGCTCGTCACAAAAGCTACCCCTTTAGCTTCGGCTCTGCAATCCAATTCCACTTTCCTGGTTTCTGAGACCTAGATTTTCCTTATTACTGGTGGCCAACTGTTTTATAAATGGACACTGTAGAAAAATTAGATACCTTAGCTGGAGAACCCCTGATTGATTATCAGATTCTTAACTCAGAACTTTGTCCTAAATTCTTGTTTCTTGGGTTTGTTCCTGTGCTAAGCCCTCAGTTAGAGATTGTCCCTCTTGGTACTGTCTCCCTGTAGATAACATCCACTTGTCAGCCCTCATGGAGAAATTTGCTAGATACTGGATTGGGTATGTGTTTCCATAGTACCTGTACTTCTTTTACCAAAACACCCATTCCATCTTAGTGACCGTGTTCTGTATTAGACAGTGAGCTCCATGTGATTAGGTATTGGGATGAGTCCCTCTTGCCTGGAACACACAGACATTCAAGTAAATATTAAGTTAATAAGTGATTCTTTCCTGACAGGGTGTTCAGGAAGAAATCAAAGTCTCGTTATCTTAGACTTTTAAAAAAATCTGTTGTCATATCAATACAAGTGTTTGATTATGTTAGCTTCTCTGTCTCCACTTCCTTATTTCCTTTTTTTAATTTTAATCTTTTTGGCTGCGTTGGGTCTTCGTTGCTGCACGCGAGCTTTCTCTAGTTGCAGCGAGTGGGGTCTACTCTTTGTTGTGGTGCGCGGGCTTCTCATTGCGGTGGCTTCTCTTGTTGCGGAGCACGGGCTCTAGGCGCACGGGCTTCAGTAGTTGTGGCTCGTGGGTTCAGTTGCTCCACAGCATGTGGAATCTTCCTGGATCAGGGATCGAACCCGTGTCCCCTGTATTGGCAGGTGGATTTTAACCACCACGCCACCAGGGTAGTCCCATTTCCTTATTTCCTGAAGGACATTTTTAACACTTGGGATTATTTAACTTTCAGAGGCTTTGTTGTCAGCAATATTAACCAACTCTGGGTAGCTTACAGGGGAAAGGGATTTATTGGAGGAGATTGGATAGCTCTCACACAAAATAGATAGGAGGTCTAGAGGATCAGGTTTGGAGACAGGAGGGAAGGAAGGGAAGTTTGGAAGCAGAAACAGTGGCTCAGATGCCACAGCTGCTGTTGAGTTCCCTGTTCGACTTCTGCTGCGCTGCTGAGCTCATCACACTCACTCCTCTCCGATTTATGTGGAGATTCAGTTCTCTAGTCTCAATCAGGATTGATCGTATGTATGCTCTTGTCCTGGCTCCTGGGGTTAGGGAGAGGAAGGACTCATTTATTCCCTTGGTTTCTGAAGTGGAAGTTGGAGCCTGGCCTGCCTCCAAAACTCTCCACCAGGAGAATTCCCCAGGGCTTGGAAGTGTGTTTGGGTGCTGGGCACCCAAATTAACAACAATAAGTCACAGTTATCCCCCAGATTTATCTTCATTCTTATAATCTATAGGCTCTGAGTTTGTATATCAGAAAGGATGGTATGTTCATTGTGCAAGAGGACATAGAATGGTGGAGAGAACAGAGGTTTTGTAGAAAGGCAGAGCTGGTTTCAAATTCTTGATGGGTGATCTTGGGAAAATTACTAAACCTCCCTAAATGTCAGTTTCCTAGGTTAAAATGAGGAAAATAAAAATTAACTTTTCAGGACTACGTTTTAATGAGATGGTGTGTGTTAAGTGCTTATAATGTCTGACACTTAGTATATCCATTCAATAAACAGTGGCCAGTAAAACAAAGCATGTAGTTACGGATCCAGTTTACCTTTTAGCGTTGTCTCGTTTCCTTCCAACATGAAAACTCTCTCCACAAATCCAAAGTGTCATCCTGAAATGTACCTGTGCTCTCTACCTTCGTGCTTCTCCATATGTCACCTTTTTCCATCCTTTTTTTCCTTTTAATGGCTCAGTTCAAATCCTCTTTTCTTCTTCGTGAGAAAGTGCTAGTCAATCTAGTACTTACTGCCCTCTTTGCCGTTCAGTTTAGCACTTAACGTTTATAGTCATTTTCTTTGTGTTTATGCACTGTCTTTGATTTGATAGTCTTCTGGAGGGCCAAGGGGACTGACTACGGTGGTGAGGAAGCAGTTTAGTAGAAGGAACATTGGACTTGGAGTAAAAAATCCTTGCTTCTAGCGTAGCACCAGCTAGTGCTGTTCGTGTATCCTTGGGCAAGTTTCTGAATGTTATCTTTATGTAAAATGAGGATAATACTATAGAATTTTGGTGAGGATCAGATGAAATATGTGTGGAATAGAAAGGACTGTGTAAACTGTATCGACTAAGTATAAGATATGATGACTTTTGTATCTTCATGTCATGCCTTGCACATAGTAAGGCTTAAAATGTTAATGACAGTTTTTTTACTTTCAGAATTTCCTGGAATCAAAAGCCATGCAATTTTTTGTACATTTAAAAAAGTATAATTAAAAGATTGTGATGAAAATGTTATAGCTATTCTTTGAAGTATAATTTAACATTCAGCAATAATTCTTGGTTTCAAAAAATGTTCAGGTTTAATATACTGTAGTATAATTTATTAGATTTCACATTCCATCATATTATTCTTGTTCAGTTAAATAAAGAATATATATCTTTGCTTAATCACAGCTGATGATCTGTCTTTCCTCCTTTGCCCTAGAAAATAATTTGAAAGAGAGTGGTTTAAGAGGTTTCTGTTCAAAGGCAAACAATATGGTAATAGGCCCAGCTGACAACTTTTTTTTTTAATCCTTAGATTTGACTTAGAAGAGAGAGAAGATGTGCAGAGATTATTAAATTAAAAAAATCGAAAAAAATTAATATATTTTAACATAGATTTTTAAATATAGTTGATTTTTCTAAATGTTCTCATGTTTTCTTTCATCTTGTCAAAATCATAAAAGTTGGCTTTTAAGTGCAATATTGTGCATGAATAAGCCCTGGGTGGAAAGCTGTGGCCCCGCAGGTTTAGTGAAAAATTATATATGTTTTATCTCTCTTCATTTAGGAGACCTGTTTTTTTAGCTTGTTTTAATTACATGCCTAGCTTCTCTTAGATATTTGCAGTGAATGAAAATTTTCTCTAAACAAAGTTTCATTAGTAAGTAAGCTTTGATGGAGGACATTTCAATAGGTTATATCGGAATTTGACAAAACCAAGTTTTGTTAAGCAGTTTTGTGGTTTTTGAAAAGCAATTAGATGTAATTTTTAAAATTATTAAAAAAAATTTTATTGGAGTATGGTTGATTAACAGTGTTTTGTTAGTTTCAGGTGTACAGCAAAGTGATTCACTTATGCATATACATATATTCATTCTTTTTCAGATTCTTTACCCATATAGGTTATTACAGAATATTGAGTAGAGTTCCCTGTGCTACCCAGTAGCTCCTTGTTGGTTATCTATTTTATATATGGTAGTATGTGTATGTTAATCCCAAGCTCCTAATTTATACCCCCTGCCCCATTTCCCCTTTGGTAACCATAAGTTTGTTTTTGAAATCTGTGAGTCTGTTTCTGTTTTGTAAATAAGTTCATTTTTTAAATTAGATTCCACGTATGAGTGATATCATATGATATTTGTCTTTCTCTGTCTGACTTAGTTTGATAATCTCTAGTTCCATCCATGTTGCTGCAAATGGCATTCTTTTGTTCTTTATTTATGGCTGAGTAATGCTCCATTGTATATATGTACCACATCTTTTTTTTTTTTAAGATTTATTTATTATTTATTTATTTTTGGCTGTGTTGGGTCTTAGTTGCGGCACGTGGGATCTGCACTGAGGCATGCAGGATCTTTTGTTGAGGTGCGTGGCCTTCTCTCTAGTTGTGGCGTGTGGGTTTTCTCCTCTCTAGTTGTGGCGTGCAGTCTCCAGGGTGTGTGGGCTCTGTAGTGGTGCGTGGGTTCCAGAGCGCTTGGGCTCTGTAGTTTTGCGGCACGTGGGCTGTAGTTGAGGCACGTGAGCTCAGTAGTTGTGGCACCCAGGCTTAGTTGCCCCACTGCGTGTGGGATCTTAGTTCCCTGACCAGGGATCAAACCCGCGTCCCCTGCATCTTAAGGTGGATTCTTTACCACTGGACCACCAGGGAAGTCCCTGTGTACCACATCTTCTTTATCCATTCCTCTGTCGATAGCCATTTAGGTTGCTTCCATGTCTTGGCTGTTGTAAATAGTGCTGCAGTGAACATTGGGGTGCATGTATTTTTTCGAATTGTGGTTTTCTCTGGATATATGCCCAGGAGTGGGATGGCTGGATAATGTGGTAGTTCTGTTTTTAGTTTTTTAAGGAACCTCCATACTGTTCTCCATAGCAAGAATAGGTACAATTGTAAATTGTACCAATTTACATTGCCACCAACAATATAGGAGGGTTCTGTAGATGTTGTAATTTGATGCTCTATTTTCTATATACATATTTTAACCTTTTTTTTAATTATGAAAAGAAATTGAATATCCATATATAAAGTTTAAATGTTCAGCTTCAGAAATAAAGATTAGTTGGCTTTTTTTTTTACTTTATTAAAGACAATTAATTAGGGTTGCTAATGATAAAATTCTTATTTATCAAGAGAGTGATAAGTCATAGTCTGGGAGAAAAAATTGTTAAAAGGCATATCTGATAAAGGACTGTTACCAAAATGTACAAAGAACTCTTAATAGTCAATAAAAGAAAATGGAAAACCCTATTAAAAATGGGCAAAAGACCTGAACAGATACCTCACCTGACAATATCTTAGTCAGCTTAGGTTGCTATAACAAAATGTAGACTAGGTGGCTTAAACAACGGGTACTCATTTCTCACAGTCCTTGAGGCAGGGATGTCCAAGATCATGGTGCTGATAGGTTCAGTTCTTGGTGAGGACCCTCTTTCTGGCTTGCAGATGGCCACCTTTTTGCTGTGTCCTTACCACGGCATAGAGAGAAGGAGCTCTGATTTCTTTTCCTCTTCTTATTAAGGATACTAATCCCATCATGGGGGCTCCACCGTCCTGACCTCATCTAAACCTAATTACTTTCCAAAGGCCTACTACCAAATGCTATCATACTGGGGATTAGGGCTTCAGCATAGAATTTGGAGGGAGAGGAGACACAAACATTTAGTTCATACATTCTGCCCCTGTGCTCCTCAAATTCATGTCCTCACATGCAAAATACTTTCATTCCATCATCAGCCCCAAAAGTCTCAACTGGTTCCAGTATCGACTCTAAAGTCTAAACTGTCTTCTCAATATCATTTTAATCAGATATGGGTGAGACTCAAGGTATGATTCATCCTGAGGCAAAATTTCTCTCCAGCTGTGAACCTGTGGAACCAGATGTGCTTCCAAAATTCCATGGAGGGACAGGCATAGTATACACACTCAAATTTGAAAGGGGAAGAAATGAAAAGAAAGGGGTGATGAGTTCCAAGCAAGTCTCCAAAACCTAGCAAGACAAATGTCATCAGATCTTAAGGCTGGAGAATAATACTCTCTGGTCTGACACTCTGCCTTCAGGACCCGCTGGGGTAGAAGTCCTGCCCCGAGGCTCCGGATTGCTGCCCTCTGGTCTGTTGAGCTCCTCCCCCAGTATGAACCGAGGATGTAGCCATGATGGTCTCGAAATCATCTTTGGGATCATTCTTCTCATCTTGGAGAATCAATAGCACATTCTGTAGCCGAATGGCTGTATGGGCCAGTCCTGTAGGATCTAAGCAAGTCCCTCAGCTTTCCTTCATTTTGTCCCTTCTCTTTCCCCTTCCGTTCACACTGGCAGTGTTTCTGCTGGAATGGCTGATTAGGTCCATGGTTCAAATCCACACTAATCTCTTTATCGAATGATTGTTCAGCTACACCGTAGTATTCTCTTCAGAACAAGCTTTCTCATTTTTTGTAGTATGGATAGGTTTGAGAATTTTCCAAATCATAAGTTTTGGTCCCTTTTTGCTTAACATTATTCCTTAGTCCACTTGTTTCTCTCTTCTTCCATTTTACTATAAGCAGTCAGGTGGAACCAAGACACTCTTTGAACACTGTGCTTGGAAATCTACCTAAATATCCAGTTTCATCCCTCACAAGTTCTACATTCCACAAAACACTAGAGCACACTTTAGCCAAATTCTCTGCCACTTTATGACAAGGATCACCTTTTTTTCCATTGTCCAATAATGTTCCTCATTTCTGAGTAGGACCTCACCAGGATGGCCTTTTACCATCTATGTTTCTACCAATATTCTAATCACATTTATTTATTAATTCTCTAAGGAGATGGAAGCTTTCTTTCTAACTCTCCTCATTTCTCTCTGAGATGTCACCAGAATCACCTTTGATGTTTATATTTCTAGCATGCATCTCAAATCTCCAGCCTCTAACCGTTTCCCAGTTCCAAAGCCACTTCTTTTTGAGTATTTGTTAAAACAGCACCCCACTTTTCAGTACCGAAATCTGTCAATTTGGGCTGCTATAAAAATATATATATATAACTGATTCATTTTGTTGTAAAGCAGAAATTAACACACCATTGTAAAGCAATTATACTCTAATAAAGATGTTAAAAAACAAAAAAAATAATATAGACTAGATGGCTTAAAAAACAGACATTTATTTCTCACAGTCTTAGAGGCTGGGAAGTCTAGATCAGGGTGCTGGCAGATTCAGTTCCTTCAGATTCTTCACCCTGAAAAGGGTGGAGACCCTTTTCCTGACTTGTATTGATAGATGGCTGCCTTCTCACTTTGTCCTCACGTAGCTGAGAGAGAGAGAGAGAGAGAGAGAGAGAGAGAGAGGGAGAGGGAGAGGGAGAGGGAGAGAGAGAGAGAGAGCATGAGCGCGAGCACGCTCTGGTCTTTCTTCTTCATCTTAGGAGGATACTAGTCGTATCACAGAGGCCCTACCTTCATGACCTCATCTAAACCTAATCCAGGGACTTCCCTGGTGGCGCAGTGGTTAAGAATCTACCTGCCAATACAGGGGACACAGGTTCGATCCCTGGTCCAGGAAGATCCCACATGCCGTGGAGCAACTGAGCCTGTGCGCCACAACTACTGAGCCTGCACTCTGGAGCCCTCGAGCCACAGCTACTGGGCCCGCATGCTACAACTACTGAAGCCCTCATGCTCTAGAGCCTGCACACCGCAGCTCCTGAGCCCGTGCATCGCAACTGCTGAAACCCGTGTGCTCTAGAACCCACATGCTGCAACTACGGAAGCCTGCATGCCTAGAGCCCGTGCTCTGCAACAAGAGAAGCCACCGTAATGAGTAGCCCGCGCACCTCAACAAAGAGTAGCCCCTGCTCGCCACAACTAGAGAAAGCCCGCGCGCCGTGACAAAGACCTAACGCAGCCAAAAATATAAATAAAATTTAAAAGATAAATAACCCTAATCAATGTCCCCACCTCCAAATTAATCACATTGGGAATTAGGGCTTCAACATATGAATTTTGGGGGGACATAAACCTTTAGTCCATAGTACACAGATGGCAAGTAAACAAGTGATCATTAGGGAATTGCAAATTAAAACAACAGTGAGATACCACTACACACCTGTTAGTGAAAACCCAAAACGTCAACAGCTCCACATGCTGGTGAGGTTGTGGAGCAACAGGAACTCATTCATTGCTGGTGGGAATGCAAAGTGGTGCAGTCACTTTGGAAGACAGTTTGGCAGTCTCTTACAAAACTAAACATACTCTTACCATGAAATCCAGCATTTCTACTCCTTGTTATTTACATAAATGGGCTGAAAGCTTAGGTCCACACAAAAACCTGCATGTGGATGTTTATAGCAGTTTTACTTGTACTTGACAAAACTTGGAAACAACCAAGATATCCTTCAGCAGGTGAATGGGTAAATAATCTGTGGTGGACCAAGAAAATGGAATAATCTTCAATGCTAAAAAGAAATGTGCTGTCAAGCCATGAAAAGACAGTGAGGAACCTTAAACGCATATTCCTAAGTGAAAGAGGTAAATCCGAAAAGGCTACATACTTTATGATTCCAATTATGTGACATTCTGGAAAAGGCAGAACTATGGAGACAGTAAAAAGATCCATGGTTGTCAGGGCTTAGGGATAAGGGAGGAATGAATAGACAGAGTACAGAGGATCTTTTAGGCAGTGCAACTATTCTGTGTGATACTGTGATGGTGTATATATGTCATTATACCCTTGTCAAAACCCATGGAATGTACAACACCTAGAGTGAATCTTAAGGTAAACCACTGCCTTTGGGTGATAATGATGTGTCATTGTAGGGTCATCATTGGTAGCAAATGTATTACTCTGGTGAGGGATATTGATAATCAAGGAGATTGTGTATGTGTAGGTCCAGGGAGTATATGGGAACTCTGTAGTTTGCACTCAGTTTCGCTGTGAACCTCAAACCACTCTAAAAAAGAAAATCTATTAAAAAATTCGTATAATGGAAAAAGTTTTCTCATTTTAGCTATCAGGTCAGGTCTTCTGACAACAGCTGGTGTACTGCAATTCAATTCTGACACTGACCACCTGAGTTAGTGTCAGACTCCACAGGTGTAAGGGCATGGTCCCCAACAATATACTTCAGTACCACTCAGACACCAGCTGCAAGTCAGGCTACCCATACTTCTGGCCAACTAGCTACAAATCCGGGAGTTCCCAAGCCCCCCTCTCCCCGACTGCCCTCACTTCAGATGCCAGTTGCAAGTTCAGAGGTCTCCAGGCCACTTGCATTTCTGACCAACTGCCTATAAATATGGGAGGTTACTGTAACTTCTCTCAGGTTCCATAATTTGCTGGAATGACTCAGAACTCAGGGAAGTGCTAGACTTACAATTATAGTTTTATCATAAATAATATAAACTAGGACCAGCTAAATGAAGAGACACATTTGGCAAGGTCTGGGAGAGTCTTGAATATAGAGCTTCGTGCCCTCTCCCTGTAGAATCAGGGCACATTGATGGGTTAACCAACCCGGGAGCTCACCTGTGGTGGCCAGAGTTTTTATTGGAATTCCATGATGTAGGCATGATTGATTAAACATTGGCCACATGATTGAACTAAATTTCCAGCCTTCTCCCTCTTTCCAGAGTTTGGGCTGGTCCAGAGTCCCTAATCACATCTAGTCTTTCTGGTGACCAGCCCTCACCTGAGCCATCTCCTTAGCATAAACTCTAGGGTGACTCAAGGGGCTTATCAAAAACAAATGCACTCTTATCACCAGGGGAATTTAAGGGATTTAGAGGCTCCCTGCCAGGAACCCAGGAGAAAGATAAGACAGATTCTTAATTATCCAACACCAGGTTTTAAAGAAATGGTAGTCCTTGAGAAACCTGGTAGTTTTTTGTTTGTGTTTGTTTTTTTAATTTGAAAATGTGCCATGGAAAGCTGAGATGATGGAAAAGTTGTTTAGACTTTGTAGTTATTTAAACCTTGATACATAATGCAGTTTGAATTTTATATTTATGATTTTATGCGTAAATGTATTTCTTTTGGTAAAAAGGAGAGATGAGCCAGTAGGATGACATAGGACCCTTTCCAGTCAAAATAAACAGATGACCTTATAAAAAGGTTTTTTCTGGGCTGTTATTGCTCCATCAGGCTCATTTTTCCCTCTGATAGCAAATTATTTCAGAGTGTATCCACTTTCTCCAAGGAAGTGTGCTTAGTTATATTTTTCTCTTGCAGATTGATTATACCGGAACAGACCCTTCCAGTCCCTGCAATAAATGTTTGTCTCCGAATGTGACACCTTGTATTTGTACCATTAACTTCACACTGGAACAGTCATTTGAGGTCTGTATTCCCAAGTAGTGTTTTAGAAAAGCCATGCTTTAAAAAATATTGATATTATATTAAATTTTTTTTTTACTAGTTATTTTCTTCTTGTTGATATGTTGCTTTAATTTATTGGGAATCTATACACTTTTGAGGAAGATTGTTTTGTTTTGCTATTGGATTATGCTGTCTGATAATTAAATACATTAATTTAATAGTTTATTGTAGTTAGTAGTTTAAATTTAAAACCTATTCTTTTTCTGGAAAATTTTATAACTGTACAAAAATTTTTTTTGTATCAAGTTTCTATCTACATCTACTTGTATTTAAAAAATTATTGCTCAAACTGTTTTGCCTACTTTTAATACTATAAGTTTTACTTTGGAAAATAAATACTAATTCACCCATTATTGCATTATTTTCTCATCAGATATGATACTTTAACATAAATGCAAACACTTAGTAAAACCTTATTGACAAGCAGTTAGAATACCATCCATGTGTGTGTGTGTGTGTGTGTGTGTGTGTGTGTGTGTGTGGTCTGTGTGTCTTTTGCATTCACACTTACCTGTCATTCTTCTTGGAAACTGAGCAGATGCTAAAGGACACAAAGATTCAGAAATAGGCATGATAAGACCTGTTTATGTTCTCCTTTACCTGAAAATTGAGCTTTAAAAAATTATTGTTTTATTCTTCAGGGAGCAAAACTGCTTTAATACATGCCAACTTTTTAGATTTTTGTAGCTATGCTTTAGATTTTCTTAAAGGTCGTGATGACTTTTGAGGTCCCTAATAGATGGTTGCCATCTAGTGGTTATGGATGCTGTTGCCCTGAGATAGTGGACTGTAACGCTCCCTTTTTAAAAAATATGAAAATAAATTAGAGAGAAGACAGGAATTTAATTATTTTGTTTTGGCAGAAATAACATATAACTTTAAAACATCATAAAAATCTGATTTTTTATGTGATGGACAAACTATAAGTTGCATTAAGTTCTGCTTTTGTCAGAACAGGCAGAATTAAAGACATGGAAGAGACTTGTAATGATTTAGAAGCTCCACTAGTTTCTTCCCCCATACAAAAACATTAAGCATTTCAGAACTCTTCTTCTGCAAAGGTGATCATCCTCAGATTCATTCTTTTGTGGGCTCTGTGTTCCTTTACAAGCCCAAGCTGAATTAGACTAAAGCCTTTTCATAGAACAAAAAACCAACCAACCAAATAAATAAATGAAAGATTTCTATGTAAGTGTTTTCTTTATAAGGAATGGGAAAGTTTGCATATTTTGACATTTGAAAATCAAGCTTTAAATAAATGATTGTGTATATGAAAACAGCAAATCAAATAAAGCAAAATGTTATTGAATTCCTTTTTTTTTTCTGAATTCCTTTTAATTGAGTATAAGGTTATAGACAATGGAGGTAACAACCAGAAAGGAGAAAATAGCTGATGTTTTTGCCACCTCTAAAAATCTTAGTCATTCAAGATGACTTCATAACATCTTCTAAATAGTTACAATGTATGTAGGTTACCCTTATTTCCCAGGTTATTTCCAAGTTGACTCCACTGAATACATTAAAGTACTTTTCTTGATTATTATAAAGTGACTCATTATCTTAGATACTTTACTAATTATTAATTTGTTCATTACTAATATTATATAGTATCCTACTGAGAAATTTACTATGACCCAATTCAAGTTCAGAATTTATTTTGGGCAGTAATTGAAAGCTTGAAAGCATTATTCCTTTGAAAAGTTCATGCTAATTGGATGAAGACCAATCTGAATTAGAGAAGATTTAAAATTGAAAGTAGGGACTTCCCTGGCGGTCCAGTGGTTAAGGCTTTGCCTTTCAGTGCAGGGGGTGCAGGTTCGATCCCTGGTCGGGGAACTAAGATCCCACATGCCTCATGGCCAAAAAACCAAAACATAAAACAGAAGCAATATTGTAACAAATTCAGTAAAGACTTTAAAAATGGTCCACATCAAAAAAAAAATCTTTAAAAAAAAAAAAATAAAACTGAAAGTTGATCAGACTAGGCTAATAGATTCCTTGAGAGCTTTTTTGTTTGTTTGTTTGTTTTAATGTAAATAGACGTCCTTGAGGTCTTTCAGAGTATTTTCAAAGTTGACTCTTGGAGTTTTGACCTTATTTGATTTGATTCTTTAACAGTATTTGATTTGGTTTGATTGTTTAACCTTATTTACAATTTGTACCATTTTAGATTGCTAAGTACTGGTAGAATTCACCCCAGTAACTGTTTTAAGTTATCACAAATTCTAAACTAGTGCAAATTACATAGCTTTTATGTATGCATGAAACAACTTCATACTTAATAGTTTTATATGAACATTTTTTCCCTTTCTGTTTCTCTAGGGCAATGTGTTTATGTATTATGGACTGTCTAATTTCTATCAAAACCATCGTCGTTATGTGAAATCTCGAGATGATAGTCAACTAAATGGAGATCCTAGTGCTTTACTTGTAAGTAAAATGATGGAACATGAAACTACGGTGTCTAAGAACTAAGAACATGTGGTAATTGTTCAATTAGAAATGTTAAATTTAATAATGTTAGATGAAATTAAAGTGTTGTTTGACATTTTTAGTTTGTTTAGTGAAGGTTTTTAGTTAAAATTTTTTCCCCTGGAATTTGCACAGATTAATGATTTCTTGCAGCCAGAGGACACGTTACAACCTGCTTGTTTCCGGTAGTATCATTGGGATTTTTGCTTTGTTAATCTGTTTGTAATGGAATTTTGATGAGTCTAGCATTCTGGGAATATAATTTGTTCTGTTTGAGTTTACTCATTATTATTACACTGGGTAGGAATATGTAAATAAGCTACTTTTAATTTCTGAGATTGTGTTTTAGAATTGAACATGTATGCGCTTTGCTTTTTACCTTGTGGGGAGCCCGAGTACTAAAGTCCAAAGGGTGTGGGTTACTGAAAAACTGTCTGAGGAGCTTTTTGAAAATACAGATTCCAGGATTCTCCTAAGTCTCATATGTCTGTGTCTACAGGGGTGGAGCTCTAAAATATCTATTCTTAACAAGCTCCCCTTCTGATGCTCAGCCTGGTTTGCGAATCTGTGGACTAGAGGATCTTAGTTTCCTGACTGTTCAGCTTTTCATAGTAGTGGTTGGTGCCCAAGTATTTTATATTATTGCTACCAATGCAGCAAACCTTTAGCAATTCAAGTATCTCTTAGAAACAGTGACACTCTTAGAATGCAATTTAGGACCATACTGGGACCAGAATGGTCCTGGTAAACGTAAAGTTACTCTAGGTTATCCTTCCTGGTTTTATTGCTATTTCCTGATGTTTGGGATCTTAAGAAATAATAAGTCTATTTAAAGATTCTGGTTAGGTCTGCAATATCTTGTAGTCCATGCGGGATTTATGTTGTGGGATCCAACTTTTAGGACTCAAGTCCAGAGAAGGTGAAGTTCTGTGAGACACACCAAGTTGATGAGACACACCGAGAATTTGTTGATTGGGATCATAGATTGGGTGTGTTGAAAGACCTAGAAGTGGTGGTTGATTTACAGTTCTTTTATATAGATACACACTCTCTTCACTGAGGGCAAAAGAAGCTGAGATTCTTTTCTTCCAAACCTCAAGCAGAGCTTTTAGACTAAACCTAAGGATTGATGAATTTTTTCTGTAAAGGGCCAAATAGTAAACATTTTCAGCTTTGCAGTTTGTATAGTCTATTGCAGCTACTCACCTCTGCCATTTTAGAATGAATGCAGCCATGGAGAATACTTAAGTGAATGGGTAGCTGTGTTCCAATAAAACTTTATTTACAAAAACAGGTGCTGGGGTTGGATTTGGCCTGCAGGCTGTCATTTATCGATCCCTGGAGTAGACCAAAATATATGACTTTAAGACCAGGTGGCTTTCAAAAATTTTAAAGATGTTAAGAACAGACAGATTGAAGTTCAAGTAACTTAACATTGTATATAAGGCCCTTCACAATCTGATGTCAACCTACCACTTAAGCTTCATTGATTTTATATTCTATCCTTAATGTACCTTTGGCCTGGCTGCCCTGAGCCATATATGCTGTTCCCTAACCATGCCTGGTGATGCAGGTAATATGCCCATTTGGGCATTTCCATTTCATTTGTCTAGAATGTGGTTTTTACTCTTTCCCTGGAGGTCCTCTCACCTCAGGCCTGCTGTTTACTTTAGTGTCTTTGGATGCAAAATAACTTCTTTACGTATTTACTTCATTCATACCCTGTTCCAAGTCACTTCTCACTTTACTTAACACACTGTCTCCCCATATCATCTACTCTTGCTCTTCCTTTCCAGGTCATTTTCTACAGAGCTGCTAGAGTGATCTTTTAAAAAAAGTAAATACCACTTCCCTGCTTAAAATCTTTCAGTGGTTTGTTTACTCAGGATGATCTGAGCTATGCATGACTCTCCAGTCTCATCATATGTCATTTTCTTTATTGCCATACTCTAACTACATTCCCTGTTTGCCTTCTCAGAGGTATCAAGTTCTTTCTAAATGGTGTGTACTGTTCTCTCTGCTTAAAGCTCTCTTCTGCCTGCTCTTCACGTGGCTGTCTCCTACTTTCTTTAGGTCTTAACTTTCATGATACTACCTCCAGAGACAGTCTTCCCCTTATCTTCTGTCCTCCCAACTACACTGCAAGCTCATGAGAGCAGGGAGCATGACTTTCTTTAATCACCATATACCAAGTGCCTCTCCAGTACCTAGCACATGAAAGGCATTTAATAAATATATATGGAATGAATATAGACACCTTTATCATGGCTCTTATTTCATATTATAGTTGGTTGTATTTGAGTCTGTTTCCTATATTACATTGTGAGCGGCTGAAAAGCAGGGACTTTTTTTCATTTTTCCATTTCTAGCACCTTACATGGTATGTGGTACATGTTAGGTACTCTTTATTAAATGGCTTTCCTAAGCCAGTTACTGCAAAGTACCTAGCATTGCTTAGTTCAGTATCTGATGCATAGGTAGTAAATATTTTTCTTTTTTTAAAAAAACTTCAATAATTTAGTAGTTAGAAGATGGTTCTTTGGGACACTAGTCCACCATCTTTTCTGGTTTTCCAAATAAAGTTGCTATTCCTTGCCCCCCTCCCCTCCAAAATGGTTTAGTGGTTAAAATATATTTGCCCCATTGAGAGTGTATTTACCTAATTTTTTTGAAATCAGTTTTCATCAAAACATTCAAATAGTAATAAGCCAGTCATACATTGTCTATCTTCATGGTCTTAGAATACTAACTTTCTGAACGTAGATGTCTTAGGGACCAAAAAGCTGAGAAGTCAAGTATTAAAGAGACTTTATGAGATTCTCTGCCAGAATGTAGATACAAGTCAAGGTTGGTTATAATGGAATAGCCCTAAGAGGCCTAACTAGGTTCTAGTTAATTTCAAATCGAGACTATCTTGGTTTGTTTATGTGTTGTGAGACATGGCTTAATGTGGCCTTGGAGTCGCAGAACAACTCAGATGTATACCTAATATCAAACTTGGTAGAATCTCTGGATTAATCCTACAGCTTCCACGTTTCCTTGAGATCTTCAACAGGGACTAAGCCAAAACCAAATCTGGAGGACAGGTGAAGTGCTGTTTGCCTTGCCAACATTTGTGCTTTCTTTATACCTGGGTGCACAACTTAGAGAAGATTGGTATATTCTAGGAATCTGCATTAGACTTTTCCTTCCTCCCTCCCTCCCTTTCAAATTACAAAATTTGAAATTATCTACTTGAACATGTTAATTTTATAAGTGAAGTGCAGATAAATCAAGGGACTTGCGCAGAGTCACATAGTACATAGCTGGAACTAGAAGCTCAGGTCTTTTTTTTTTTTCTTTTTAATATTTATTTATTTGGCTGTGCTGGGTTTTAGTTGCAGCATGTGGGAGCCACGTGTGGGATCTTCGTTGCAGCATGCGAGATCTTTGGTTTTTTTAGTTGCGACATGCAGGATCATTTTTAGTTGCGGCGTGCGGGATCTTTAGTTGTGGCATGCGGGCTGTTAGTTGCGGCATGCAGGAGGGATCTAGTTCCCTGACCAGGGATCAAACCCGGACCCCCTGCATTGGGAGCCCAGAGTCTTAACCACTGGACCACCAGGGAAGTCCCGAAGCTCCAGTCTTCTTACTTCCAGTTTAAGATTCCTTTCATTCTGTCACAGCTGGATTGACAATAGACGGCTTCTTAGTTTTTCTTGTGCAGAAAACATTTTGTAGTTATGATTTCTGTGTTGATATGAAAATTGTTTAAAATGTCAGTTTGGGGGCTTCCCTGGTGGCGCAGTTGTTGGGAGTCCACTTGCCAACGCAGGGGACACGGGTTCACACCCTAGTCTGGGAAGATCCCACATGCCATGGAGCAACTAAGCCCATGCGCCACAACTACTGAGCCCGTGCGCCTAGAGCCCGTGTTCCACAACAAGAGAAGCCGCCACAATAAGAAACCCATGCACCGCAATGAAGAGTAGCCCCCGCTTGATGCAACTAGAGAAAGCCCGTGCACAGCAACAAAGACCCAGTGCAGCCAAAAATAAAATAAATAAAATAAATAAATTTATAAAAAGAGAAAAAAGTCAATTTGACATATACCTATATGACAGTATATGCAAAAAAAGGCTATAATGTAGTAATGTTAAGGAATATATTTTGAGTTATTAAATGTGGTATTATTTATAGTCTGTTTATAATATAGACATTTTATATGCATTGCAAGTGAGAAATATGTAGGGATTGAATTTTTAATAGTAATTAGGACTAACTCATAGTTCTCCCAGAGGCCTGGGTAATAACTTCTCTCTTCTTTCCTTCTAAATATCAGAATCCCAGTAAGGAATGTGAGCCTTATCGAAGAAATGAAGACAAACCAATTGCTCCTTGTGGAGCTATTGCCAACAGCATGTTTAATGGTATGAGACAGAGATAAACAAAGATGAGATATATATATATATATATGTATATATATTATACTGTAGTTAGGAATATTTGTATAATCTTTCAGAAACATAAATGAGATTGAGAAATTCAACAGCTTTAAGATAAATATGTGAATTAGTGGGGTATTATAATGCTTTATGACTTTCTTTTGTGAATTCTTATATTTTAAGAATGAATTTCTGTCTCTGGGAAGAAAGAAGCAGGGACATTCTGCTAACTTACTATTTCATACATGATAAAATAAATGCCAGGCTACCTTTACCAACAACTTTGAATATTTATACCATTAGATAGGGGCTACAGTTGATCATTTAGAGCAGCACTGTCTGATATGAATGTAATGTGAACCATAAATGTGAGACGTGTATAATTTTAAGCTTTCTGGTAGTCACATTAAAAAAAACAATAAAAAAGAAACAAGTGAAATTAATTTTAATTATACTTTATTAAACTCAGTATGCCCCACATATTATCATTTCAGCATGTAAGTGATATTCAGTATATAAAAGTTATTAGTGAGATATTTTATATACTAATTTTTATACTAAATCTTTGATGTCTGATGTACATTATATCCTTACAAAACATAGTCATTTGGACCAGCCGTAATTTCAGGGGCTCTGTAGCCATATAGCTAGTGATTACCAGATTGGATAGTGCAGAGAGAGAAATTGATAAGCCAGAAGCTATTTAGCAGTGCTTTTTTTTTTTTTTTTTTTTTTTTTAAAGAATAGATACAGATTTACCTTGCAAATTGTTTTAGTTGGGTTAATATTAAAACATTTGACCATATCACATATCAGTTAGCCATGTAGGAAAATGACCTGGAACTATTGAGGGAAGGCAAGTTCATCTAGGATTATAAAGTTACCATAGTTAATTCACATGTAAATAATCAAGAGCAAATGCTCATCATGTGCCTGCTTCGTTACAACCACTTTGGGGAGCAAGTACCAGATCCTCCTTTCTCATGGAAGAAAGCCGGTACTATGGATTTTCAGTAGATGTTTAGCAGTATCTTCCTTTTCTTGTGTTTAGATACACTAGATTTGTTTCTGGTTGGCAATGAATCTGATCCTACACCTATTCATTTGATAAAGAAAGGTATTGCTTGGTGGACAGATAAAAATGTGAAATTCAGAAATCCCCCTGGAGCAGACATTCCCCTAGAAGAACGATTCAAAGGTAAAATATTACTAATATCCCTTAAAACATAAGCTAGGCGTTTTAATGAAGTACCTAAAATTTTCTGTCTTTAGAATCTTAAAAAAGTTTATGCTTTTTAAAAAGCAACTTTTCTTAACTTGTTGTCAAGTTAGGTAAAATATGTAGTATCTTCTAATGTACTGAAATTCTAAAGGAAAAGTAGTATACTTTTAATCTTGAATTTCTCTGGTATTTCCTTGTAAGCGTTTCAGCCATAATCTTTTAAAATTGTGACAAGGTTTATTTTAAACAAGTATTTATTTGTTTATTTATTTTAATTATTAATAGTTATAAGTCCAAATTTCTTTTTGTTTCTATGCCTCCTTGATTTCACAATGTAATGTTTCTTACCATTATATCTTTGAATTAAGTCATTTGCTTTTTGGAATATACTCAGTAGCCTACTTTTAGTATTCTCTTAATTGAGATATCAATCAAATCTTTGTAATTATTTGTTAAGTTTTTATGTGAAGAATTGGTTTCTCTTTCGATTTTAAGACTTCCTCAGAATATGAATATATTTCTACTTTTGAACATAAGGAAAATATTCATCTTGTGTATCTTTGTTTTATTAGAGTGTGAATTTTCAGTGAAACTCTCAATAGAATTGAATGTCTTGTCTCCCCACCCCACACCGATCTCTCCTTTTTAAGGCACAACAAAGCCAGTAAACTGGGTTAAACCAGTATATATGCTGGATCCTAACGAAGATAATAGTGGGTTCATAAATGAGGATTTTATTGTTTGGATGCGTACTGCAGCATTACCTACTTTTCGTAAGTTGTATCGTCTTATAGAGAGGAAAAGTGATTTACATCCGACATTACCAGCTGGACGATACTATTTGAATATCACATACAGTATCCTTTTTTGGCCATGTGCACAGATTCAAAGAATTTGAAAGGAGTGTAGTCCAATCTTGTCTCAGTTATGTGGCATGCTACTTTGTGTTTTAGTTTTGCTCTCTGCATTTTTATGAGTATGTGTGTATGTATGAGAAAGTCTCTTTTAACTTGTTTCTTCCAGAAATGCCTTTAAGTTTTAAATACTTTGTACTAGAGTTCAAGCATCTTATTTGGTAAAATTATTTAAAATGTAGGTGCTAGATTTATTAATAACTTAGATATTTTTACAAGAGAGATTGTAATTCAGCTTAATGCAAAGGCTAGTACTCACTTAGTAAATCTAAGTGTTGGTGGTACTGGGCTGTTTTAATCTATATTTTTTTAGATAATAAAAATCAGCAAATTTGTTATTTCATATCAACATAATTATTTATAATTATTGCTGTGTTTACAATATCAAAACATTTTTATCATTAGCTGTATTGTTCCACCTTAATAATTTAGGCGTACTTTTCAGTGCTGATAAATATCATTAATTTCATCCTGACTATATGTCAACGTTATACTAAGTGCTTTCCATGTATTCTTTTATTTATTTCAAGCATTGTGAGGCAGGTGTCATCTCCATGTTATAGACAAGAATATAGGAACATAGAGCATTTAAGTAACTTAACTGAGATTACACAGGCGATGGAAGAATCAGGGATCATAATCAAGCTGTGTTGACTTTCCCATCAACCATCACCGTAGGCTGCATCCCTAGCTGGCTCACTCAAGTAGTCAGACCAGTCTGTATTGGCCTGGATGCAAAGTCTTTCCTAAGCCAGAAATACTGGGCACTAACTTTTATTCTGAACAAAATCCTTACATCTTTTAATTTCTAGCCCATTGCTTGTATATATCGTGAATGAAAAATTTTCAAATATTAGCATATGTGCTGATGATCTTACATTTTTGATTTTTCATAACCCAAACTAGCTATAAGTATATAGTTTTAGCTTTATAATGGATTAATAAACAGTTAATAGACCTAATTTCAAAATAAAGACCTATTTGTAGCCTTAGTTTTTTGATTTTGCACCTCAGTAGACGACTGAACGTGACCTGAGAGTGACAGACTGAAAGTGACCAAGTGTTTGAAACTAGGCCTACATAGCAGAAATTTTAGACAGACAGACCCATTTTAGGTGCTGGTAGGAAGAACATTATCTTGAGGCTATGGCCAAAGTAGAGGGCGACCTGTAGCCTACGGCACAATAAAGGGAAATCTTTGGAGCACTCAGGAGTTCTTAGTTGACAGATAATTCGCACCAAGAGAACGTTTAGGAGGAATGCAGACTGTTTTGAAAATCGATACAACA
This sequence comes from Monodon monoceros, assembly GCF_005190385.1. Classification (NCBI taxonomy): domain Eukaryota; kingdom Metazoa; phylum Chordata; class Mammalia; order Artiodactyla; family Monodontidae; genus Monodon; species Monodon monoceros. The sequence continues at coordinate 11,003,692 of NW_021703771.1, read as the reverse complement.
GGAATTTGACCTGCAGAACATTAAGGGTTAATTATCAAAATCGGGTATAAGGTGGGAACTAGGTATTAGAATCAAGGCAAAAGCCCACTTTATAGGGTTGCGATATAGAGAGACTAGCATGGGTGATTTGATACCACATCCCATAGAGTGTTGGGTTAGTTAGAGCTCTTACAATCGTTCCTGGCTCAGGTTGGGATTGATTTAAGAACTAGTAGAGCTGAGCCTGCCATTGGAGTCACAGCCGGGCTGGGGAGTCATCTGCCGGGCTGGGGAGCTACGGAAGCTGGAGAAAGAGATGGGAACTAACACGATTCAAAAGATGCTTTTGAAAAAGTTGTAAACCTTTTGCATAGGGACTTAGTTCTGTCTTCTTCTCTTCCCTAACTCTTGCCAAATCCTAGAACTGGTCCGTGTAGGTAGCTCATCCAACATGTTGGTGTCCCATTTCTCAAATTTGTTTAAGGATCCACCCTTCAATTCTGCTCTGTTTTAGTCGTCAATCCAGTGTCACACCGTGAGTTTCACCATTGCTCCAAATCACTAATGTAAAACTTCATTGTCATGCTTTTCGACCTTGTGCTGAGTCGTCCCATACTCTCATAACTACACTCTTGCTACATGTGCTCTTTGAGCTCATAGAGACCCCTAATCTCTTCATTCTTCCTTTTTCTCCTGGTCTGTCAAGCTCTTTTTCCTCTATGGGTTTCATTGCTATTTATCTGAAATATATTTTCACATTACAGACCTTTTACCCCTCCTGTGTAATGAGAACAGAAATATCTAAGAAATGAGAAATTATATAACCCTTAACTTTAGTTGTTTTCGCTTGTAAACTGCACTGGCTTTTATTTTGTTATTTTTCCTATTTATTTATTTACTTTCTTATTAGTCATCCATTTTATACACATCAGTGTATACATGTCAATCCCAATCTCCCAATACATCACACCACCCCCACCCCCAGCCGCTTTCCCCCCTTGGTGTCCATACGTTTGTTCTCTGCATCTGTGTCTCTATTTCTGCACTGCAAACCGGTTCATCTGTACCATTATCTAGGTTCCACATATATACGTTAATATACGATATTTGTTTTTCCCTTTCTGACTTACTTCACTCTGTATGATAGTCTCTAGATCTATCCACGTCCCTACAAATGACCCAACTTCGTTCCTTTTCATGGCTGAGTAATATTCCATTGTATATATGTACCACATCTTCTTTATCCATTCATCTGTCGATGGGCATTTAGATTGCTTCCCTGACCTGGCTATTGTAAATAGTGCTGCAGTGAACATTGAGGTGCATGTGTCTTTTTGAATTATGGTTTTCTCAGGGTATATGCCCAGTAGTGGGATTGCTGGGTCATATGGTAATTCTATTTTTAGCTCTTTAAGGAACCTCCATACTGTTCTCCATAGTGGCTGTATCAATGTACATTCCCACCAGCAGTGCAAGAGGGTTCCCTTTTCTCCACACCCTCTCCAGCATTTGTTGTTTGTAGATGTTCTGATGATGCCCATTCTAACCTGTGTGAGGTGATAACTCACTGTAGTTTTGATTTGCGTTTCTCTAATAATTAGTGATGCTGAGCAGGTTTTCATGTGCTTCTTGGCCATCTGTATGTCTTCTTTGGAGAAATGTCTATTTAGGTCTTCTGCCCATTTTTGGATTGGGTTGTTCGTTTTTTAATATTGAGCTGCCTGAGCTGTTTATATAGGTTGGAGATTAATCCTTTGTCTGATGATTCATTTGCAAATATTTTCTCCCCTTCTGAGGGTTGTCTTTTCGTCTTGTTTATGGTTTCCTTTGCTGTGCAAAAAGCTTTTGAGTTTTATTAGGTCCCATTTGTTTGTTTTCATTTCCATTACTCTAGGAGGTAGATCAAAAAAGATCTTGCTGTGATTTATGTCAAACAGTGTTCTTCCTATGTTTTCCTCTAAGAGTTTTATAGCGTCCGGTCTTACATTCAGGTCTCTAATCCATTTTGAGTTTATTTTTGTGTATGGTGTTAGGGAGTGTTCTAATTTCATTCTTTTACTTGTAGCTGTCCAGTTTTCCCAGCACCACTTAGTGAAGAGACTGTCTTTTCTCCATTGTATATCCTTGCCTCCTTTGTCATAGATTAGTTGACCATAGGTGCATGGGTTTACCTCTGGGCTTTCTATCCTGTTCCATTGATCTATATTTCTGTTTCTGTGCCAGTACCATACTGTCTTCATGACTGTACCTTTGTATAGTCTGAAGTCAGGGAGTCTGATTCCTCTAGCTCCGTTTTTTCCCCCTCAAGACTGCTTTGGCTATTCGGGGTCTTTTGTGTCTCCATTACAAATTTTAAGATTTTTTGTTCTAGTTCTGTAAATGCCATTGGTAATTTGATAGGGATTGCATTGAATCTGTAGATTGCTTTGGGTAGTCATTTTCACAATATTGATTCTTCCAATCCAAGAACATGGTATGTCACTCCATCTGTTGGTATCATCTTTAATTTCTTTCATCAGTGTCTTATAGTTTTCTGCATACAGGTCTTTTGTCTCCCTAGGTAGGTTTATTCCTAGGTATTTTATTCCTTTTGTTGCAGTGGTAAATGGGAGTGTTTCCTTAATTTCTCTTTCAGATTTTTTATCATTAATGTATAGGAATGCAAGAGATTTCTGTGCATTAATTTTGTATCCTGCAACTTTACCAAATTCATTGATTAGCTCTAGTAGTTTTCTGGTATCATCTTTAGGATTCTCTATGTATAGTATCATGTCATCTGCAAACAGGGACAGCTTTACTTCTTCTTTTCCCATTTGTATTCCTTTTATTTCTTTTTCTTTCCGGATGCCGTGGCTAGGATTTCCAAAACTATGTTGAATAATAGTGGTGAGAGTGGGCAACCTTGTCTTGTTCCTGATCTTAGAGGAAATGCTTTCAGTTTTTCACCATTGAGAATGATGTTTGCTGTGGGTGTCATATATGGCCTTTATTATGTTGAAGTAGGTTCCCTCTATGCACATTTTCTGGAGAGTTTTTATCATAAATGGGTGTTGAATTTTGTCAGAAGCTTTTTCTGCAACTATTGAGATGATCATATAGTTTTTATTCTTCAATTTGTTAATATGGTTTATCACATTGATTGATTTGTGTATATTGAAGAATCCTTGCATCCCTGGGATAAATCCCACTTGATCATGGTGTATGATCCTTTTAATGTGCTGTTGGATACTATTTGCTAGTATTTTGTTGAGGATTTTTGCATCTATATTCATCAGTGATATTGGCCTGTAGTTTTCTCTTTTTGTGACATCTTTGTCTGGTTTTGGTATCAGGGTGATGGTGGCCTCATAGAATGAGTTTGGGAGTTTTCCTTCCTCTGCAATTTTTTGGAAGAGATTGAGAAGGATGGGTGTTAGCTCTTCTCTAAATGTTTGATAGAATTCACCTGTGAAGCCATCTGGTCCTGGGCTTTTGTTTCTTGGAAGATTTTTAGTCACAGTTGCAATTTCATTACTTGTGATTGGTCTGTTCATATTTTCTGTTTCTTCCTGGTTCAGTCTTGGAAGGTTATACCTTTCTAAGAATTTGTCCATTTCTTCCAGGTTGTCCATTTTATTGGCATAGAGTTGCTTACAGTAGTCTCTTAGGATGCTTTGTATTTCTGTGGTGTCTGTTGTAACTTCTCCTTTTTCATGTCTAATTTTATTGATTTGAGTCTTCTCCCTCTTTTTCTTGATGAGTCTGGCTAATGGTTTATCACTTTTGTTTATCCTCTCAAAGAGCCAGCTTTTAGTTTTATTGATCTTTGCTACTGTTTTCTTTGTTTCTATTTCATTTATTTCTGCTCTGATCTTTATGATTTCTTTCCATCTGCTAACTTTGGGTTTTGTTTGTTCTTCTTTCTCTAGGTCCTCTAGGTGTAAGGTTAGATTGTTTATTTGAGATTTTTCTTGTTTCTTTTGGTAGGCTTGTATAGCAATAAACATCCCTCTCAGAACTGCTTTTGCTGCATCCCATAGGTTTTGGATCGTCGTGTTTTCATTGTCATTTGTCTCTAGGTATGTTTTGATTTCCTCTTTGATTTCTTCAGTGATCTCTTGGTTATTTAGTAACGTATTGTTTAGCCTCCATGTTTGTGTATCTTACGTTTTTTTCCCTGTAATTGATTTCTAATCTCATAGCGTTGTGGTCAGAAAAGATGCTTGATATGATTTCAGTTTTCTTAAATTTACTGAGGCTTGATTTGTGACCCAAGATGTGATCTGTCCTGGAGAATGTTCCGTGTGCACTTGAGAAGAAAGTGTAATCTGCTGTTTTGGGGTGGAATGTCATATAAATGTCAATTAAATCTATCTGGTGTATTGTGTCATTCTAAGCTTGTGTTTCCTTATTAATTTTCTGTTTGGATGATCTGTCCATTGGTGTAAATGAGGAGTTAAAGTCCCCCACTATTATTGTGTTACTGTCGATTTCCTCTTTCAGAGCTGTTAGCAGTTGCCTTATGTATTGAGGTGCTCCTATGTTGGGTGCATATATATTTATAATTGTTATATCTTCTACTTGGGTTGATCCCTTGATCATTATGTAGTGTCCTTCCTTGTCTCTTGTAACGTTCTTTATTTTAAAGTCTATTTTATCTGATATGAGTATTGCTACTCCAGCTTTCTTTTGATTTCCATTTGCATGGAATATCTTTTTCCATCCCCTCACCTTCAGTCTGTATGTGTCCCTAGGTCTGAATTGGGCCTCTTGTAGACAGCATATATATGGGTCTTGTTTTTGTATCCATTCAGCAAGCCTGTGTCTTTTGGTTGGAGCATTTCCTCGATCCACATTTAATGTAGTTATTGATATGTATGTTCCTATTGCCATTTTCTTAATTGATTTTGTAGGTCCTTTTCTTCTCTTGTGTTTCCCACTTAGAGAAGTTCCTTTAGCATTTGTTGTAGAGCTGGTTTGGTGGTGCTGAATTCTCTTAGCTTTTGCTTGTCTGTAAAGCTTTTGATTTCTCCTTCGAATCTGAATGAGATCCTTGCTGGGTAGAGTAATCTTGGTTGTAGATTCTTCCCTTTCACCACTTTAAGTATATCATGCCACTCCCTTCTGGCTTGCAGAGTTTCTGCTGAGAAATCAGCTGTTAACCTTATGGGAGTTCCCTTGTATGTTATTTGTCGTTTTTCCCTTGCTGCTTTCAGTAATTTTTCTTTGTCTTTAATTTTTGCCAATTTGATTACTGTGTATCTCGGCCTGTTTCTCCTTGGGTTTATCCTGTCTGGGACTCTCTGCGCTTCCTGGACTTGGGTGGCTATTTCCTTTCCCATGTTAGGGAAGTTTGCGACTATAATCCTTCAAATATTTTTTTCGGGTCCTTTCTCTCTTCTTCTGGGACATTTGTAATGCAAATGTTGTTGCATTTAATGTTGTCCCAGAGGTCTCTTAGGCTGTCTTCATTTCTTTTCATTCGTTTTCTTCATTCTGTTCCGCTGCAATGAATTCCACCATTGTGTCTTCCAGGTCACTTATCTGTTCTTCTGCCTCAGTTATTCTGCTATTGATTCCTTCTCGTGTATTTTTCATTTCAGTTATTGTATTGTTCATCTCTGTTTGTTCTTTAATTCTTCTAGGTCTTTGTTAAACATTTCTTGCATCTTCTCGATCTTTGCCTCCAT
>NW_021703771.1:10896944-10997944 GCF_005190385.1 Monodon monoceros | reverse complement strand
ACCAGGTCACTTATCTGTTCTTCTGCCTCAGTTATTCTGCTATTGATTCCTTCTCGTGTATTTTTCATTTCAGTTATTGTATTGTTCATCTCTGTTTGTTCTTTAATTCTTCTAGGTCTTTGTTAAACATTTCTTGCATCTTCTCGATCTTTGCCTCCATTCTTTTTCCGAGGTCCTGGATCATCTTCACTATCATTATTCTGAATCCTTTTTCTGGAAGGTTGCCTATCTCCACTTCATTTAGTTGTTTTTCTGGAGTTCTATCTTGTTCCTTCATCTGGTACATAGCCCTCTGCCTTTTCATCTTGTCTCTATATTGGCTTTTACTACTAACATTTAATTTGTGAAATCAATCCTTTTGGATAATAATTATATGATTATTTTGTGATTCAGAACATATGAGTAAGGTGCCTGTGTATTGTAGAATTTTACCAATGAATTACAAGCCATTAAATGCCATCTTTTTAAGTTGTATTTTAAAAATCAAGTAACTAGACATGGAAAAGTCTTCCTATACACTCTTCAGATTACCCTGTACATTCATTTGATGGACGAAAACGGATGATCTTGAGCACTATTTCATGGATGGGAGGAAAAAATCCATTTTTGGGGATTGCTTACATCGCTATTGGATCCATCTCCTTCCTTCTGGGAGTTGTACTGCTAGTAATTAATCATAAATATAGAAACAGTAGTAATACTGCCGACATTACCATTTAATTTTATATTTTGAAAACAAATTTACTGCATGTGCATCAAGGCCAGTCCTATTCAACCTAGCTTTCAAATGCTGATGTCTGGTTAGTATGTCATTTTTGAAGTTGGCACATAACTTTTTTTTTTTAAAGCTGTCTTTGTCCTTTGCTTCTTCCTTATGGATGACTTATGAAAATATATGACGGGTATAAAACAAATTCGCTATACTGATCATATCAACACTGTAACTGCTGAAATGGCATTCTTATGTCTCCTTTCTGATGGGACAGTCCGTATGATGCATGGAGCCTCTTTCATGTGAAATGCGTCTGCTGCTTAAATGTTTATGCTGTGTTGATAATATTATATTGACATATGATACTGTATATGTGTGCCTATTGTGTGAAGAAAGTGATTACAAGATGTGTGAGTATAATGACTTGCTAACCCTTTAGGATTCATAGTTACAAAAAGATGAAGAAAGACCAAATCTAAATAAAACACTTCATCCTTTTCACGGGTCGTGTGTAAAGGCTTAAAGTACCATCTTTGTTGAGGTGGTTCATGTATTCAGTTTATCCAGTACAGTTCTTTGTCAAGCTTAGATTTGATTTCAAAGGACCTATTTACCTGTCTAGAATAGGAATTAATGCTCATGGTAGGTCTCCGGTAGGAAGATTTAAAATTCCTCTTTCCATTTGGTTAAGATGTTGCAGTCAGGAAACCCATCTCATTTGATGTTTTTACATGTGACCATTTCCCTTGAAGCTTACACTTCATAAGGGATGAAAGAATATAGGTGAGCTTGGAAAGCTTCTTGGCCGACCTTTATCTTCTGCCTCAACTGTCAACCAGATGTAAATGTTCAAAGGAGACTGTTTTCATTGTGGTATTTAACATTAAGAAATTTGCTTCAGCATTGGAAATACCTCAAGCTGTTTTTATTTTGCAGGTAGGTGTTTTGACTTAAGTACTAATATTATCTTGCAGCAATTTTGGAAAACAGTAACCTTCATTTCCTCTATATTTCATTCAATTTTTACATATAGGTCAAGGATGAACATGTATGCACATTCTCTTTAGTTAAGCCACCGATTGTTTTGGTTGGTTTTTCTAAGATGTACTTTAAAAAGAAGTTCTTTAAATTTCCTAATTAAATTCTGGAGATTTTGGAGTATGTACATGATAAATTATATGTGCTTGAAGTTATTTTATTTTCTATTAACTGGAATTATTTTTAATATTCCTTATTGAGTAAATGCTGTAATTTGTTTGCTATGGAACTTATTCTTGAATGTAAACTTATTGTTTCACATGCATGAAATGTATGTCTTAATCAGAGGTGGCTTAATTGCGTTGAAATGGCTATTTTTTTTTTTAACTAAAATAACTCATATGTTTGTATAGAAGAATGCCTGTTTGAATTCGGAGTTTGTAATGGTTTCCTTCGTTTATATTTTAAATCAAAAGGTCTGGGTAATGTATCAGTTTTGATTAATATATGTTTTTTAAAAAAAAAACACAAATAATGTAATGGTTAATAGTAGAAATGTGCCACACTTCTTAAGTTTTGTATAATATGAAATTCAGTTAAAAGAAGTTGTAGTTCATAATGACTTTCAACAGATAGAATATTACTTGCATTAAGTACTTAATGTATAATTGTCCTGAAATTTCTGAGTGCATAGGGTATTCTTTGTGTAAAACTATTCTTTGTTTTATCAGTCCTTCAGAATATGGTTATTTATTCTGATAACTGACTCTCTTGCACATGGCAGTTTATTTTCTGGGGTATATCATTGGCGGAGAGGGCTTCTCCCAGTCTTTGCAGATTGAGTTTGTGCTGCTTAAGAAGGACTGCCGTCCTGCGTCTCTTTTTCTAACTGGGGGACCAGAGGTGCTGCTACAGAAAAGTTGAAGAGCTCTTCCAACACTTCCTCATCTGTGGTCAAGACGGAATCTTAAAATATATTTGGAGTTTTATCTATTTTACAAGTACATTGATGGCCTAAGTTCTCCCTTGTCTCCTGCCATTTGAGCTGTAAGCGATTCCTGTTGCTGAATATGAAGAATGTGGAACATTCATATGGCCTCTGTGACTGGCGGAAGGAAAACATTTCTTTCTTATGGGCTTTATGCTGATCTTTTGGAAACACTGATGTCATACTCAACTGTCAAAGAATCATATTGCATTTTAAGACAACTAGGTTAAGTAGAAGGCGTTGAAGAATGTACTAACTTGCAGGAAATATTTTGATATATGAAATTCCCAACTGAAGGAATTATTTAATAAGTAAAAGCTAAGAAATTTCTTTGAAATCAGAAAGCAGTTTAAAAGTAAATTGGTAAAAATATCTGTACTACCTAATAGAAAATTATTCAACGAAGAGGAGAGTCAAGTCAAGTGAATATTATTTGTTTCTTGGTTACAGTATTTGTAACTTTGATTATATTGAAAGATAACTTTCTGTTAGTATGTTCTGTATTAATAAAAATGAACAAAATTAATTTTGCTATGTTCAGGTGTCTTGCTAAAATAACAGTGCCCCAGTGTTGTTGCAGGTGTTTAGCACTAAGTTGTAGCCCAGGCTCAATGAGTCCATATTTTCACATTTCCATGCCTAGATTTGATTGCCATATGTGAATATGTTGATCACTCTGATAGCATTAACTGCAGGATTTATGCATGTTACTGAGAAACATCTGTTCTTACCAAGAAGTGGTCAGATTATAACCTGTTATAAGCAGACAGGCTAAATTTGGTATTAGATCAAGGGAAACTTCTGGTAAATAGAAAATGAATAACTGGTATAGAGACAATGATGACGAAAATAATGAATTGGGCAGGGACACAGGAAATGAAAAGCCAGACTAGCAAAGAGGAGCAGCTGAGTGGTAGGCGTAACGACTGCTGTTCAGCCTGCTTGCCCCCTGTCTTGATGGAAACACTGCCTTAGAATTATTGTACCATCCTTTGTTGGTTAAGCTTCAAAGTTCTGTTCTTTGCCAACATGGTTAGTTTGAGGGGAGGGTGGAGGGACTAAGGAAGTGCTGCTTCGAGAAGAATTTGGTGCATAAATGTTTGTTGTAGTATTTGGATAATCTAGTAAAGTGTTTTAGAGCCCCTTTTTAGCCCATGCCCCCTTCAATAAACGTAAAAATCACATTTCCCCTAATGTCATTTGAAATTTCAAAATAAATATCATTTAAAAATAAATAAATAGATATCATGTCTAAAATCACATCAGACCATGGTGACCTTATTTTCTTTCATATATGTAAAATTTGTCAAAGTAACATGTGTACACAGTTAAAAAAAATCTAAAGGCCTTATGATGAAAAACAGCAGTACCTGTCCCAACTTTCTACCTTCTAGAGACAATTACTTTGACTTCAAAAGTTGTTACTTTTGGTATTTATCTTAGTGTATCTAAATTATATGCCTGTTCTACTATTGCTTGATTTAACAGTTTTAGACATTATTGTCTTCTTGATAATATTACCTGATGATGTAGCTAACACACATAATTCCCCTTCTCCCATTATATAGTTATAATATTTAATAAACACATTAGCAGTTGTTTAATTATGACTTTAAAAATACTGTATACTTTAGAGCAAAGCAGAGCACCAAGATTATACTTTGTACACTTTATTTTTCCTGGAATTAATAATCACCCCACTTTTAACATCAACATAACTTTCTGGAAGCCTATCTTAAAGTTTTTCCAACTTTTCTATCAGGTCCACCCTGTTCTTATCACTAGTCTTTTGAAGGTTTTTTTGTCCCCAAATACCTGATAACCTGATTCCCTGTTTTTGCTAGAAAGATCTATTCTGCATTTGTCCTTCTCTGCCAATCTGTACAGGTGGTTTTTTCAGACAGCTACTCAGCCATTATCACATTCCCTCTTTTTGTCACCCTCCTGTGTTGGATCTGCTGTTTCCTAGTTCACTCTCTTGTTTACTGGAGCTATTTTCAGTTTTTCGCGTAGGTGACTTTCCTTGTATTTCTGGCTAGTCTCAGCAATCTATCATGTATAAATGGACCCCCAAAACTCATTGAAAGCTCTTTGTTCGTGGGCAGTGCTTGACAAGTGATGGCCTCAGTAGCGCAGTGCTGCTCAAAAATGCCACTGAGTGCATTATTTGTTCCTGTTCATGATAAAATGCTTAGACAAGTAATAAATAGTTGGCAGGTCAGCAACTGTAGGTAGACTGAATTTTGAGAAGCACCGCATTAGGGAATGACTGTCAGGGAGCCAGTCATTTGGCTGGAGGCCTTTTCTGTGGGACTGTTCAGTTTCTCTGGGGAAGAATTCTCTAGTCTTCTGCAAAAGGAAGGGGTTGAAAGAGGCTCTGTCTCTTACTGCTTTGAACTCTCTGCTTCTGCCTTGTCTTCCACCCCAGCTTCTGTTTTCCACTTCACATATTTCCGCTATACCCATCCCTTTGCATATGCCTTCCACCTAGTTGTCTCCCATTACTTTTTCCAGATAAAAATGTTCTTGCCTTCTACCTGTGGGAGACAGTGACCGAGGTGAGAGACTGTATTTGGCCGAGAGGGGTAGGGCAGAGATTGCAGGGAGCTGACCATTCTGTTGTATATAATTTTCAACTACTCATTTTCAGGCCTGTCCCTTGATTCCACTCTTTGCTATAAATTCTACTTTCAAGTCTGAGCTTCTCAGGGGTTTTAGAACCAATCAACATGCTTCTCACTGGTATCCATCCCCCTTGCAGTCCCTTTAGATTGTGGCTTCCTTGGTCCTGCTCAGCTATATCCCATCTGCTTTCCGTTTTCCAGAAATCTGTTGAAATTGATTTTCTGTCTCCTCTTTGGTCGCCATCCTTTTGGGCTGTCTTTTAAGAAATGTTTTTTAGACTGTCATACAGTAAACTTTACTTTTTGTACTTGTAGTGTACAGTTCTGCGAATTTTAACACACGCATAGGTTTGTGTAACCATTTTAGAATACAGAGCAGTACCAAAACCTCCCAACCTCCCTTTTACTATACATCTTTATAGTCACCCTTCCCTCCACCCATAAGCCCAGGCAACCACTGATCTCTTCTCCAGCCCCATAGTTTTGTCTTCTGGAATGTCATAAATGGAATCATATCATATGTGACCTTTTGAAACTGGCTTCTTTTACTCAGCATAATGCCTTTGAGATTCATTTAAGGTGATGTTTCTAAAAACACCTCATACGAACAAACATATGGACACCAAGGGGGGAAGATGGCGGGGTGGTGGTGGTGGTGGGATGAATTGGGAGATTGGGATTGACATATACACTAATACGTATAAAATAGATACTGATAAGAAACTGCTGTATAAAAAAAATAAAATGAAAAAAAACTCATACCCTTTCAATTCCTTTTCTTTCATTTTTACCGGAGTGATAGGACAAACAAACTCTTGGGGCCAAGAGTTGAAGTACCTTTTGGTGATCTTAGTACATTTTGAAAAACTATGTACTTTAAGTGACATTAATGGGAGCTTGTCTGTATGCCACAAGCTTTTCTATGCAGGGTGATGTGCCAGAAGATTGAACTCACCATACATCACTTTCACTGTCAAGACTTATATGCCACTTTGTTTCAAGGACAAGCAGTGCAGAAAGAAATAGATTTACAATTATATGTCAGATTGCAATTGAATCAGTGGTCTAATCCCCAGGGTGTGTTGTCATTCCTTTTTCACGACAAAGCTTGTAAAAGAGCAGTTTCTATTTTATTACTATTTTCAACCTCAGCCAGGCTTTCATCCCACTATTGCACTGTAGTCTCTTCACTATCAATCTGCACCTGAAAGATTCAGAATACGGTTTTTAGAATCAGGCTGACCTGGCTCTTAAATACATAAACTGTATCTTCAGATTATTTAATCCCCTAAATCATTTACTTTACCATTTCCTTGTCTGTAAAATGGGGATTTTAATACCCACTTGACAGATATTGATTTGAGGAATAAGGGAAGTGATAGATGAAACTCATTTAGCACAAAGTATAGAAAAATGGCACTCAGTGAACGACGACCACTCCCTTCTGTCAAATCAAGGGAACTTATCCCATCCTAGCCTGGTGTTTCTCTTATATTCCTCGATGTAGTGAATGGTAGGTATGACCAACCATCTTATGAGTTAAGCCAGAAATCTGCTCTCCTCCCCAACTTCCCAATCCAATAAATCACTACATTCTGTTGATTTTTGAAGGTACTTCCTCATTGTTGGCTCTCTAACCCGTCCCCTTATCTACATCCCTTTAGCTACATCTCTTTTGCTGTTGACTGACTTCAGGTTTTCTTTTTTCCTTGGATTACTATAAGTACCTTCTAATGGACTCTCTGTCCTGGTGACTCATATCCAATCCAGCGTTTCACTACTACCAGAATGATATTGAAATAGAGTTCTGATTCTTGACCATTTGCCATTTAAGCCTTTATATAAATTTATAAATAATTGGGTATTAAAATCGGTGAGGAAAGTAACTTGAACTGGGAACAAGTAACTTGGTGGGTCTAAGTCTAAAGATTAGAAGGAATAATAATTTCAATATTACTAATTTTATCTACACATTTCACCTATGCTGAACCCGTACATCATCAGCTTTCTATTTGAAATGACAGTGGAATAATTATGAGTTTGTAAAAAGGTGGACAGACATTTACTGTGGTATAGGGTGGATACTTTTGTATTTATACCCGCTTGAGGGTGGCCATTTGTAACAGACACTTGTAATGTGGCATTATTTAAGCACAGTTGGTATCTGTACAGTAATTGCTGTGCCTGGCAACTCCAACCATGGAAAGTGCCCTGCTAGCCTGAGGCAGCAAGACTCCGGAGTCCAGATTTGCCCTCCCATTTCTGGTCCCCCAATTAAAATTTCCCCCTCTTTTCAGCGTTTTCCCAGACTCAGAGAAACGAGTGAACAGCTTCCACACTTTCGCGACACTGTGGGAGAGCTTCTTGCATGGGGAGTTCTGCAGCACCCAAAGGTGCAGCAAGATAAAAAGTAGTATCCCGACGCAGCTCTACACAGTACACTCTCAGCACACGGAACAGTAACGTCCTCACAACAGTGGAGAAAACTGATTGTATCCGTGTAAGAGAAGTTATACTTTTTGTTTTGTATTTCATCCAGCTTCACAGTTTAGAGTTCGGCCAAACCAGCGTTCTAAACTGTGGCTCAAAGGTTGCTCAGAGTTTTACGTCTTCTCGTTCAAAATACACACACTAATTTTCTTCGATAGCCTGGTCTCACATTAATTTTATCTGAGCTAGTTAAACGAGTACGTAATGCCTCCCTCCCTGCCTCTCAGGTCTCAAAAGTCGTTCCTTTACCCCCAGCCTCCGCTCCCGGGGTAACCGGCGGCTCAAGAGCGAGGTCGAGGCGCAGAGACAGCCCGCCGGCTAGAGCGGCCACAGCCGTCCGGCCGCTCTCTCTTTTCTTCCGCTCTCTATGGTTAGGAGCAAGTCCCTCCTTCGCCCGGAAGTATTTAGGCTCCAGGCGCTGAGCAAGGCCAGAAAGTAGTTCCGATTCCGGCGTGTGGATCTTCGTTCCTGGTGTTCAGTTGTCGCGGTTGGTGGGCCGTAACGGAGCCAAGATGCTGCGGAGTCTGCTGGTGAGTAGCTTGTCGGCTGGCATTCGGGATGTGGGGCGAGAGGGTTGGGAGCGGAGGCTAGAGGTTCGCGACAGGAAAGCCTCTCGTGGGAGGGAAGGAGAGAGGGAGAGGGCGGCTTCGGAGGTCACCTTCCTTGGTCCGTGTCCTTTTCGCTTGACCTTCCTTCCCTTCCATGGATCACTCTTGCCCCAAGCTGTGCTGGGTAGTTGTAAGGAGTGGAGAAGCTGGGGAGGTGACCAGAGGATTGTGCGTTAGACAAGCCTTGGGTTCTTAGTCGCCACCCCTAATCTTGTGGGTGCGGGTGCGAAGTTTCTGATACCCGGAAGCGTCAGCAGAAGGACGTTCCTCGGATACCGAGGGGTTTGAGTTTCAGTGACTCTGAGGTTTGTGAGCAGCAGAAGGCAGTTTAAAAAGCAAGCCTTTCTGTTTTGGCTGGCACTTTAGGAGCATTCATGGCCGAAGGGTCGTGTTGCTTCCATCAGGCGGTTCTGCAGGGTCCTTCACCGCTCCACCGACTTTGAGCATGTGAAATATTTAACCCCAAATTTTGAAAAAGAGAAGGAAAATGTAACAGTGATCGTTTTCTTCGGTAATTATCCAATAAAGCTTTACTTATCTTCTCAATATATTATTTATTTTAGAAAGTGGAGTGCATATTTGTAATTTATTTCAACTGGATATGTAATGCAAGTCTCTTGTAAAAGATTTATGCCCTATTAATTCTTTGGGGAAAATGTAATGAGGGAAGCATTTTAATTAAGTAGGAATCATGCCAGTTTATTTTGATATCAAGTAATAGATTTTTGATAATATGGTAGAGTATTTAAATAAAAAACTTCGAACCTCGTGTATTTTGTAACCATTCTTTATTTCTGTAATATCTATATATCAGTATGTTTTCCTCATATAATGCTACTGGTTCAATTCAGGTAAAGATCATGATTTTTTTCCCCTCAAAATCTACATGAATTGCTTCTTAAATGTGGTGTTTGGAGACTTCAGAATGTAATATAAAGAGCAGTGGCGGGGCGACAAATAGGAAAACCTCAGTGCTTGTCTGTGACTTTGTTATTGACAAATCGGATATGTTTTAACTCTCAGTTTCACTTTTCTGTAATACTGAAGATTGGAAATGGTTGGTTTTGAAGGTTTCTTTAAGCCCTAAGTCTGTTTAGTATATGTGGATTTTTTTAAATTTCAGGCTCTTCGTCAGATTGCCCAGAGGACCATAAGTACTGCTTCACGCAGGCAGTTTGAAAATAAAGTTCCAGAGAAACAAAAGCTCTTTCAGGTACTGAAGTATTTTATAGGAGATTGTTACTTGTTATGATTAGATTACCAAAAGTTGGCGATAGGAGGTAAATCTGGAGACGTCTGATTGTTAACACTCCTGTTGTATTAGCAGAAGAGTAATAGGAAACTGCCTGTCGATAGCTAACTGGGCATTTGCTATAACCAAGAGGCCCTTGGGAAAGCAGAAGAAATGAAGGGGTAAAGATCAAAGACACTTTCTTTTGGAGGAGTCACATTGGGTTGGCACTCTGGGGTAGCTGCACAGTAATAGACAAATAGACCATAGAAAGAGCCCAGAACCAGAACAAATACATTAATATATGTAGAAACTTGGTATATGTTAAAGGTGCTATTTCATATCAGTGGGGAATGGAAGAATTGGGTGGCTGTTTTTTTGTGTCTTTTTTTTTTGCGGTATGTGGGCCTCTCACTGTTGTGGCCTCTCCCGTTGCGGAGCACAGGCTCCGGACACGCAGGCTCAGCGGCCGTGGCTCACGGGCCCAGCCGCTCCGCAGCATGTGGGATCTTCCCGGACCGGGGCACGAACCCGTGTCCCCTGCATCGGCAGGCGGACTTTCAACCACTGCGCCACCAGGGAAGCCCTGGGTGGCTGTTTTGAAGAAAGTAAAGTTATATCCGTTCTGTATTGTGTGTTAAAAGATTAACTGCAGATATAAATACTTCTCCCTCAAAAAATATTAAAAGAAAATATAGGAGAATTTTTTTCCAGCTTACTGAGGTATGATTGACAAGTAAAAATCGCAAGCATTGGAAATTCCCTGGTGGTCCAGTGGTTGAGAATCCACCTTCCTATGCAAGGGACGCGGGTTTGATCCCTGGGGATGGGGGAACTAAGATCCTTCCTGCCCCGGGGGAACTAAGACCACACACTGCAACTACTGAGCCCACGCACCACAACTATAGAGAGGCCCACGCACCACAACGAATATCCCACGTGCTGCAACTAAGACCTGACACAAAGAAAGAAAGAAAGAAAGAAAGAAAGAAAGAATATAAATAAATAGTTTGTATTTAGGTTGTACCTGATTTTTTTTTTAAGGTGTACAAACAATGTGATATTTAATGTATCTGTGAATGATTACCACAAGCAGGTTTAATCTTAGGGGTCATCCTAAGAAAGTCTTTACAAAGCCTAGAAGCTGTAAAGGAGAAAAATTGCAAGGTTTGGTGACACGAAAATTTTAAATGTACTTATGGTACAAATTGAGGTAAGTGACAAATTGAGGGAAAATTTTTTAAATTAACAAAATTTTTAATATTAACAAAAAGTTAATAACCTTAGCATACAGAGAGCTCCTACAAATCAGTAAGAAATGCAAATTAAAATGACAAGTTGCTACTTTTTTTCCCTGTTCGATTGTCAAAATTTTAGAAGATTTAAAATAGGTTATGTTAGCCAGGTGTGGGAGATAAGTGCGTTCCTATGCAGTACGTTGATACATGCTAGGAAGTAGTATTGGTACAGAAATTTTAGAGTATTTGAAAGTATTAGAAGCAAATTATTGTACATATCCTATTCAGGACTCCCATTTTACGAATCTTTCCTACAGAATAGTAGCATAAATATATAAAAACAGGAAATAGGCTATTAATCATTATGGGAGTTTAATATCAAAAAACCCAACAACCTAAATACCCATTAATAAAGGATTGGCTAATGTAATTTTATTTTTTGCACAGTGGAATGCTGTGTAGCCATTAAAAGGAACAAAGTAGGTTTAAATGGGCTAGATGGTTTTTAAGATAATGTTGAGTGAAAAATCTGTGATAGGCCATTATATAGCATAATCTCATTTTGTGTATTAAACAAGTATGTGCATAAATTAGAAGCTATGACAATACAAGCTTTAAAAAATTAAGGATATGTATTAATATGTGTTAATAGTGGTTTTCTCATGAGGAAAGACTTAGTGGGACAGAGCACTTACCTTTATAAGTAGTTAGGTTATCAGTGATTTTTTTGTTTAATTGTGATCTCTGATGTTTCATAAAGAAAATTTTAAGTGGTTAAAAAAAAAGTATCATGTATGCTGCATAAAAATAAAATACTTACATTTAACAGATGTGTTAAGTATCCTACTCTATGCCAGGTGCTGGATTGGGAGACTAAGGATATAATTTAGGCTTATAAACCAAAACTCTCTCTCCTTTTTTTTTAAGGGAAAAAAAGATCGTACCTATGACCAAAGTGTGATGATTATTGCTTTTTTTAATAATTAAATTGATGAACTCAATGAATATATTTTCACAGCTTTACTGTTTATGTGTTCTTTGGAAAGAACATTTTATTAGATCTCAAATTAACTTTAAAAGAAAGAATGTTGATTTTTAGGAGTTTTTATTTTAAAAGTAGTTGCAGTAGAGAAAGATTCAGGAAAAGGGTAGTCCTTTTTAATTTTGATATTTAAAATATTTCAATTTCAGTGTTTTAAGAAGCCACTTAATTTTATATGAATGGATTAGTCTTTTTCATTTAGTTGGAAACCAATGATATACATTAATTATTATTTTTTGAACCTAGGAGGATAATGGAATTCCAGTGCATCTAAAGGGTGGGATAGCTGATGCCCTCCTGTACAGAGCCACCATGATTCTTACAGTTGGTGGTAAGACATTTGGAATGCTTGCTCTATAGCAAAATCATAGTAGCGATAACTAACATCATTGCTCTCACTGTGCCGGTATTTTAACACAGGCAGTCTGTCCCCAGAATCTGAGGTCTTACTGCTTTACATATAATGACTCACAAAGGTGATTGATACATATTGTATAAGAACGTTTTAATGTCTTTTAAAAAAAATAAACCGATAAAGTTTGATAATTATCTTGTGATAGAGGTGGCTTTTGGAATGTGCCGCTGGTGGCCCTGCAGGCCTTTGGAAGAGCCAAAGATAGCAGCTCTATCCCATCTCCTGTAACAGGGGTTCTTAAATATTTTGACTATGATGTATAATAATAATACACTTTACATCTAATCCCTGTACATACATATTTATGACAGAGATAAAACCTTATACAGCACAATACTTTTACTGCATGTAAAGTGCTTTGATATTTTTTCTGTGCATTGGGCAGTTCCATTGTTCAATATTAGCAGTGGAATATCACAAATTAGCATGCTAGGAGCAGAGTTAGGAATCTGAATGATTGCTCCCTGGCGGGAGAAAGGGAAACAGTATTAGAGTGATTACCGTGTGCTCATTCTATTGATAGGAGTGCCACATATGTGGATTTCTGTAACCCTTGTATTAAGTCTGTAACGTATCCTCGTTTTAAAGATGGAGAAGTTATGTCAATTACCCAGATAATATTGCTTTGGAAGAGCTGGTGTTTGAACCCTCATCACCAAGTCCCCTTATGCTTATGCCAAGGTGCCTTTTTTTGGCTTGAATTGAATGCAGTGAAGGGACATTTTATGGACAAGAAGCACATAGTGACGTTTGGGCTTTCTTAAGGTGAAGTCCTAAGTTCTTTTTGGCCAGTGTGACTATTTCGTAGACGTTTTGGTAATTAGTTTTAAAAATAAATTTCCAGTTATTAGAAATTCTTACTTAAAATTTGATTATTTAAAAATTATATGTCCCTCTTGCTTGGTTTTATATTGATAATACACTTCAGGGAAGGCTTTGCCTGTTTGACCTTTTGGCTTTTGAATCGTTCTTAGCATTTCTCAGGCAATTTTAGGTTTTATGTTCTTAATCTTATTTTAAATGTTTTTACATGTCATTACGTTAACAAGTACCTTACTGTGCTGCATCCAACACTTTCTATACAAGTTAAGTAATATGAAAACTAGATTAAACATGTTTTGTGTGTATTTATTTTAAATTTTGCCAGCACCTATCAAAATACTTCTGTATATTCCCATAAAAGTAGTTTTAACACCAGCCTTGCCTCTTTATCTTACAACTTTTTAGCTGGAATATTGGGTTTATACATTTAAACCTGAGAATTTCCTGTTAAGTTCTTATTTCCTTTATTTTTCAGGAACAGCGTATAGCATGTATCAGCTGGCTGTGGCTTCATTCCCCAAGAAGCAGGGTTGACTTCAGTTTATCCTCCCAGCAATCGGTTGGTTCAACTCCATTCAGTTCTCTGTGGACCAGTAGTCTGATAACTAACTTGAGTTCTTCTTTGGGGATCAATATTTATTGACTTGTACTAGCTGCCACCAATAAAGCAGTCTTTACCATGCTTTGTTTTATTTGATCACTTTAGGATACATTATACCAGCAATAGCAGCCTTATAAACCTTAGGTAAGGAGGAATCTTTTGTCATGAGGTTATATATAGTACCATTGTGGTATTATTTTAGTGAAATTTTATTTTTAGCAGCTTAGAATTCCAACAGGGGATGGTCTTCAGCTTTAATTGAGCTTGACACTCGGAGTGCGTATTTCTTTGAGTCTTCCCCTCCCCTCTCTTCCCTGCTGTGCTGTATCCTGGGATATGCTAGCACCTAGGGTTAGTGGAAGCAGGTTAGTTTTGGCTCATGGGGTTCAAGTTTCTTTTTTCCTCCCTTAGCTGTGTGTGTTTATGTTTAAGAATATTGGGTGTATTCCACAGTTTAGAGTAGGCTTTAGTAGAATTGCTGTAAAATAATCCAGTATTTGTTCTTTTCACACTCAGAATGGGCTTCTGTTACGTTAGTTTAATCCATAACATACAGTGTACCTTTCCTTAAAATACTTAGTTCATTTGTAAAAGTTATCTTCTGGGGGAACGGAAGGAGTCAGACTTTGTCATCTCTGCAAGGTGTGCATTTGTAACACTGTGAAGATTAAGAGTCTAGATCCGTCAGATCTAGGGGAAATCTATGAGTAAGGGTTTTATAAAAGCTTCAATTTCTGGATAAAATTGAGAAAACTAATATAGTTAGAAAAATGGAGTCAAGTCTGAAATACCAAACTAACTCTTTTCCTTTTAAAACATTGAGGCTTATGGTACAAATCCATTTCAAGAGGTACCTAATGAAAGGTGTTTCAGCCTTGAGTCTTGAAAGTTAGAAAGGTCTTGGTTAGCCATATATCTAAAACTTTTTTTTAATGCCAGAATGTTCAATTAACATGACAAGATTGGATAAAGTAGGAGTAGGTTAAATGCTTAAGAGACTTTAAAATATTTTTAAATGCTATGATTAAGTTTTTGCCCTTCATCCTAAAATTCTGAACTGTCAGCAGGGGTGGAGATGGGGAGGGGACAAGGGGTGAGGTCTCAGAAGAGGGGTTGCTGGATAGGAGCTCGTGAAATTATCTGCTATTCTTAGCGTTTAGTAAGAGAGAGATTGCTATTATTGATTCAAAGACTAACCAAATGTTCATAGAGCAGAGTCCATGAGAAGTATTGCAAATGTGGCCTTCAGGAAACGAACAGCTATCATTCCAATCTCCTTTGTATCTTTACCACGTATTATCCTTTTGAGAATAGTATCTGCCACTAAATAGAAGAAATTCTCTGACGATATTATCCCACTAATATAAGCGCCATGGGAGATATATTTAAGTGAAACTTTGTCACAGTTAGTACTGTGCTCAGGATTGGATCTGTGGTCTGGCTACTCTAGATGAAGTGACATCGAAAAAACTAAAACTCAGGGCATGCAGTTTACCCAAAGCTACAAATAAATGGCAGCACGATTTCCAAGTCCATTTTTATCTGATTCTTAAAGTTCATGGTCCTTGTAGTATACTTCATCTTACCAGGTGTTTAATTACATGGGCTGGGATAGCTTCAGTGCACTGCTGGTAGCCTCGTATGCAGGTAGGAATGCCCTACAGACTTCCATCCCCTGTCCAGTCAGACTTCTGGGAAGAGTGATCGCTACAGTCTCCAGTTCCTTTATTCAGTTGCACATTGATCCCTCTGTATAACTTGCAACATACCTACGTATTTAACATCTGTCTCTTCCATTTTATAAATGAGATCTGAAGTCGGCACTCGTCACCAGCCACAGTGCTCTTCTGCTTGGTGCGTGCATACTCATTCTTGACTGAGAATCTGGGAAAGCCCCCCAGGTTCTGCTGGAAACGTTGACATTCTTCCCTTTGCTCCCAGCGTTCCCTGTACTCATCTTTACCAAGAGTTTAATGCCTCTGAATCTGAATTCAAATTTGAGTTATAATTGTTGATGAGACTGGGAACCAGTGTAGCATTGTAGTTAATTACAGATCATGGAGTCAGAAGACCCAGCCTCAACCCTTGGATTAGGTGACCACGGGTAGCCCACCTTGCTAACCCTGTGCTCTCATCTGTATAAGTGGAATAATGCCTAGGCACGTGGTTATTCTAATGCAAGTAAAGCACGAAAAGTGGTTTCCGACACACACCAAGTGTGCAATAAATGCTAGGTACTGCTATTGTTAGCTCTCTGAGCGAAGGAACTATACCTTTCAACTCATATCCCTATCAACTTGGCATAGAGCAGGGACCATAAGCTGGTCAGGGCTGGTAGGCGAGGTTCACGCTTTCATCCATGTCCTGGGTGCCGCCTTTTGGCTCTGCTCTCCTTAGTGTGTGTCTTTCATTCTCCTTGTGAGATGGCTGCTGCAGCTCCGGCTATTGTGTGTGTTTTCCTGCAGGAAGAAGGATTGGTGAAAAGAGCACATGCTAAACAAGCGAGCTCTCTTTAAAGAGCCTCAGAAGCCCCACACAAAGACTTAAACTTATATCCCTTTAGCCAGATGTTCCACCACGTGATCATGCCTGCATTCAAGGAGGCCAAGAAATGTCTCAAATGGGCATATTGCCAAGCAAAATTGGAGTTCTGTTTAATAAGAAGGGGAGACTGGGTATTGAGTTGACAACGAATAGTCTCTCTCCCAGCCAGTTGGTTTTTTAAAAGAATGAAGTCCACAGTGGAGGAGACAGGACAGGACCCAGGAGCATTTTGGTTCCTACTTCTAGTTGTTTCTGATGCCCACAGCCATGCCTGCTGGTAGGCTTGGCTGCATTTCATCGTCCAATAACTTTCTCTTTGTGCTGAAGTTAGTTCAGGTAGGTTTTTCAACCAGGAACCAAACAAAGCAATATTTCCTGAGTTTCCCATCTATCATACCATCTAATAGGAGCACACTTTTACCATTTACTCTCAACCATAGTTAGGTGCTTAATAAAGGCAGCCATTACTGGTTTCTCATAGCAGACAGGAATGGCTCAATGCACCATAAATGCCAGTAGATACAGAGAACACAAGAATGATAAAAATAAGAATTACAGCGCTGCTATAGCCAGTTGGGTTCAGGGTTTGCAGAAGCCTTCCTGCCGTCTGAGATAGTTATGCACAAGTTCCCCAGAGCTGCCAATTTCACGGGCCTCCAGCTTGGGACTCCCACTGCCTGGGTCCTGTAAGCAACATGTCATGATCCACTACCCAGGGCTTTGCTTCTACATATATTTCGAGATCAGTAATTCAAGTTAACAAATATTGAGTACCTACTGGGTGCCAGACACTGTTGTGTGTGCCTGGGGATCATTGGTGAGCAAAATACGCACATTCCTGCCCTCACAGAGTTTACATTATAGTGAGGGGTAGCAGGGAAGACAATAAACAAAAATAAATTGTACAGTATGTTAGCAGGAAGTCAATTCTATGGGGAGAAAAGACCAAAGGGGACAGCTGGCATGGGGCTGGGCTGATTGGGTGTAGTAGTAAATGAGGTATGAAGATGGGTTTCAATGGGGTGGTTAGATTTAGATAAAAACTGTAGAGGTGAGGGAGCTAGTCAAGCAGATATATAGGGAAAGGGCATTAAAGAGGGAGCAGCTTAGAGCGGGTGCCCTCATGTGCCCAGCATGTTCAAGAACACGAAGGCAGGAGCAGTTAAGGCTGACCGAGTGGGAGAGGAGAAGGCGGAGAGGTAAGAAGCGGTCGCACCAAGGAGGGCCTTGCAGGCTATTGTCAGGACTTGGGCTTTTACTCTGAGCGGCATGGGGAGCCATTGCAGAGTTTCTCACAGAAGAGAGGCTTATATGTTCTAAAGAGGACTGGCTTGGCTGTCATGTTGAAATAGAGCATAGGGGACCCAGGGTAGAAGCAGGCAGACCCATCAGGAAGCCTCGTGCAGCTATTCGGGTAAGGAGTGATGGAGGCAATGGAAAGTGGTCGGATTATGAACAGAGGAGGAGTTTTACTCATCAGCCACTTAGACCTTGCCCTTCTCCATCCATCCATCCACCCATCCACCCATCCACCCAACAATTACTTACTGAAAGCCTACTTTGTGTAAGGCACTGTTCTCAGCTCTGAGAATACAAGTGTGAACTAGACCGGCAAGCTGTTCTATGGAACTTACATTCTAGTCAGTGGACGTAGACAGTAAATAAATTCATAAGCATGGTAATGGTCTACAATGGGAACGGCTGTAAAGGAATCAACAGTGTGATCTCAGGAAAAGTGCCGGAGTGGAAGCTAGAAAAGGCCTCAGAGGAGGTGTCATTTGAAACAAGACCAGAAAAGAAGGGGTCTACTGTGCTAAAACTCAGGAGAAAAGCATTGAGGGGAAAGGGAAGTTGCTTTGCGTCTTTAATTGCAGATAGAAGACCAGTGTTGTTGAAACACAGGGAGCTGGAGAAAGACGGCAGCAGTGGCTACCTCTTCCCCCGTGACCAACACAACACCTGGCCCTCTTCCTACACTCAAGGTCCAGATGGCTTTTTTTCTGGTTTCATGTTACACAACACAGTCTGATAACCATAGCATTGATTTATGCAAAAGTCTAAACAGAAACTAGCAGGTGAACATTCTGTTCCAGACAGTTGTTGTTACTGTTATTAGCAAGAACTAGAAGCTGAGGAAATACAGTTAAGGGGAGATCAAACACACAGCAGTTATGTTTGAACCTGATCCCAAATCAAAATCTATCTCATTCAGAATCCCTTTTTTTTTTTTTTTTTTTTTTTTTTTGCGGTACGCGGGCCTCTCACTGTTGTGGCCTCTCCCGTTGCGGAGCATAGGCTCCGGACGCGCAGGCCCAGTGGCCATGGCTCACGGGCCCAGCCACCCCGCGGCATGTGGGATCTTTGCGGACTGGGGCATGAACCCGTGTCCCCTGCGTCGGCAGGCGGACTCTCAACCACTGCGCCACCAGGGAAGCCCTCAGAATCCCATTTTTAAAATCCACTATGTACCATGTTACTTCTTAGATGGGGAAAGAAGAAAAAAATACTTAGGACAACTGTACTAGTTGGTTCCCTCATAGACTTTATTCTGTGTGAACACTGCTGATTCACTGGTTATGTTTGGTAAATCTGCATCTTAATGATTGGCGATTTTTTATTCTCTCTCTCTCTCTCTCTCCTCTGTGATTCCCATGAAGCTGACCATGTATCTGCTCTGACTGCCTGTCTCTATTGAAATTATAGTTTTACAGTTGTTTCTAATATATATATATATATATATTTATTTTAAAGCAACTCCAAGTCAAGGATATTTTGAAGAACTCATTAGTGAGGAAAACCAATCAAAACATAAGACATTTTCTAAATGTTTATCTTAGTATAATACACCAGAGGGCGGTCATGATTAAATGTTTACAATTAAATTGCTTGGAGACTAGAGAGCTGTCTACTGAAATGGGTATTTCAAAGCACACATGAAGTTTGCCAGAGGAAGAGGAGATCACAGTATTAGATTCTGCAGCCTTAGTGCTAGAATATAATAAATGTGTGTGTATGTATATACTTGTATGGCTTTCATTTTTGGTTTTTAATTATGTGATCACTGGTTTCCAATTATAAATGTTCCATTAGTATAATGAAAGATGGGCTGTTTCCTTTAATTCTGAGACTAGGTCAGATCTTCATTGACCTCTTGTAGGAGGCTGTCATCTTCCCTTTGGGGAGTTGCTAAAAGGATTCTCTGGTGTTATTCTGACGATTAGAGGCGAATGTCTTTGTTTGGCCTTGTTAATCTCTTTCCAGGCCATTTTACCCCAATTAATGTGCTAAATGTTTTATTCATGGCCATTACTATTGGATACTTTTCCCATGGTGCTTTTTCTTAAAACTGTATCTTCTTTGGGAAATCAGAATGTGATGAATCATTGTGACTGTTTTGGTCACAAAAATACACCTTTAGAGTCTGGTCATTTCCCACCTTGATTCTATCCTAATGATCATTGTAATGATTATTTATTTATTTGTATTTATTTTAATTTTTAATTGAAGTATAGCTGACTTACAACATTGTATTAGTTTCAGGTGTACAATATAGTAATTTGATACTTTTAGATTTCACTTCATACAAAGTTACTATAAAACATTGACTGTATTCCATGTGCTGTACATTATATCCTTGTAAGTTATTTATTTTATACCTAGTTGCTTGTACCTTTTAATCCCCTTCACCTATTTTTCCCCTCCCCCAACCCCACTCTGCCCTGGTAAACACTATTTTGTTCTCTGTACCTTTGAGTCTGTTTCTGTTCTGTATGTTTGTTTGTTTTATTTTTTAGATTCCACATGTATGTGAAGACATACAGTATTTGTCCTTCTCTGTCTGATTTATTGCACTAAGCATAATACCCTCCAGATCCACCCATATTGTTGCAATGGCAAAATTTTATTCTTTTTTATGGCTGAGGAATATTCCACTGTGTATATATGGCACATCTTAATCCATTCGTCCACTGGTGGGCACTTACTTGTTTTCCATATCTTGGCTATTGTAAATAATACTGCTATGAACACAGACGTTCATGTATCTTTTCCAATTAATGTTTTCATTTTCTTTGGATAAATACCCAGGAGTGGAATTGCTAGATTGTATGACAGTTTTATTTTTAATTTTTGTTTTCCATACTGACTGTACCAATTTACATTTCCAGACACAACCTCGCCAACACTTGCTATTTCTTGCCTTTTTGATGATAGCCATTCTGACAGGTGTGGGTGATATTGTGGTTTTGATTTGCATTTCCCTGATGATTAGCGATGTTGAGCATCTTTTCATGTGCCTGTTGGCTGCCTGTATGTCTTCTTTGGAAAAATGCCTATTTAGGTCCTCTGCTTATTTTTTTTAATTGGATTGCTTTTTTTTGATATTGAGTTGTATGAGTTTTTAAAAATATATTTTGAATATTAACCCCTTATCAGACATAATGTTTGCAAATATCTTCTCCCATTTAGTAGGTTGCCTTTTCATTTTGTTCATGGTTTCCTTTGCTGTTCAAAAGCTTTTAAGTTTGATTAGATCCCCTTTGTTTATTTTTGCCTTTGATTCCCTTGCCTGAGGAGACAGATGCAAAAAAATTATTGCTGAGACTGATGTCAAAGCGTGTACGGTTAATGTTTTCTTCTAGGAGTTTTCTACTAGCAGAACTTACATTTAAGTCTTTAATCAATGTTGCGTTTATTTTTGTATATGGTGTAAGAAAGTGGTCCAGTTTAATTCTTTTGCATGTAGTTGTCTGGTTTTCCCAACACTGTTTATTGAAGAGACTATCTTTTCCCCATTGTATATTCTTGCCTCCTTTATCATAAATTAATTGACCATATAAGCATGGGTTTATTTCTAGGCTCTCTATTCTGTTCCACTGATCTGTGTGTCTCTTTTTCTGCCAGTACCATACAGTATGGATTAGTATAGCTTTGTAGTAGAGTCTGAAATTAGGGAGCATGATATCTCCAGCTTTGTTCTTTTCTCTTAAGAATATTTTGACTATTCAGGGTCTCATGAATTTCTATACACATTTTAAAATTATTTGTTCTGGTTCTATGAATAATGCCATTCGTATTTTGATAATGATTGCATTATATCTGTAGATTGCTTTGGGTAGTATGGACCTTATAACAATATTAATTATTACAATCCATTTCTTTGAGCCATTTTCAACTTCTTTCTTTCTGGGAAGTCCAAGATCAAGGTGATGGCCTATTTGCTTCCTTGTCAGAGCTTTGTTCCTGGCTTGCAGATGGTCACCTCACTGCGTCCTCACATGGTCCTTCCACTCTGGTGTGGGGAGAGAGTGCTCTGGTGTCTCTTCTTCTTATAAGTGGCACCAATCTTATTGGATTAAAGCCCAACTCTTATGATCTCATTTAACCTTAATTACTGCCATAAAGACCCCATCTCCAAATACAGTCACCTTGAGGTGACTTCAAATATGAATTTTGAGGGGACACACCTGAAAGAAAATAAGGGTAATTTCTGGTCTTTTGTTCATAAATTTCAAGCAAGGGCTCTGGCCCAGGATCCATCAATGGAAAGGTACCATAATTGGTCCCCTTTGTTTTGGGGCCCACTCCTTGCCAACCAATAGCTTCTTCTATTTAAGGAGCTAATGCTCTGAAGAATTTCTCACAGATCAAACCCATGATAAACATTGGATTGAAGATTTAATACTATATGCACTTGGTGTGTTCAATCAGGTGCAGGTAGGCAGTTTAATCAAGGAGGTAAACACATTAAAGATATGGTTCTGTTTTTCAAGAATAACAAATGATGGAAAATATCTTGGTAGAAGAGAAAAACTAGTTAATTCTAGAAATGTGGAATAAATCTTCTGCTCACGATTCTAGTGCAGGAGAAAGAGAAATTCTGAAATGTATGGGATCTGAAATTTGTCATATTTTGGCATCCAAAGATCCACTGCAGCATTTCTTGACTTTTTGATGGGGCTCTACCGAGGGCAGGAGGAGGTATGATTGGAGAAATTCAGAAGATTTAGGCAATAGGCATTTAAGATGGAGCAGTGTGGAGACAGAATGGCTAGTGAGGAGGATATTATAGTAGACTAAGCAAGATTTAAAATACTGAGGGAAGTGAATTGTCATTCTTGGGTGAGAGGAAGGTAAGGGTGGCAGGAGGTGTCAGGAAAGATGTTAACAGTAACCTAACGTCTTATGTGTTGTGTGAGAAGCAGAATAACTGCCCTGAAGAGAGCAGAATTAAGAGAAGTACAGGTAAATGTGTACAGAGGGTCAGCTACATCATTCTTAGATTTCCACCTTCAATACTCAGAGGGGAAAAAGAAGTTGCCAGAGGAAGTGGTCTAGGACTGGAAGTTATAACTTAACAGTTGCAGCATTTTCCTTCAGGAAGGGGACCCACCCTCCAAGGCCCTTGAATGTAAGAATACGGGGAGTGTAGATCAGAGAGGTGCTGCTCGCAGACAAGGAGGGGTGATGCTGTGTTACTTACACTGAAGGTCACACCAGCTTGGGAGCCAGTCAGGGTCACATTTACACTCGTGTCCAAATAACCACGTTTCTGAGCTCCATGTGACCACCTGGGGGCTCTGCCACCCTTCAAGGTGTCCTAGTTCATTTTTGTGAGTCATCAGCACATCACATATGGCCAGGAACATGATTTTCCGTCTTCTTCCCTTTTCTCCTTCTTGTCCGGCTGCTGCGCCAACGCCACGGCCAGGCACTGCTCTGCCCGGGGCAGCCCTGTGTTGTATGGAGAAATGGGGAGCGCTTCTCCCATCATGTATTCATTCAACAAACATTGAAATGCCTTCTATGCACCTGGCAGGCTTCTAGGCCCTGGGTCATACCTCCATGAACGAGACAGACAAAATCCCTGCTCTCAGTGAGTTATACCCCGAGCCGCTTCCGCAGCGAGGCCTTGAGTCTGGCAAAATTTCTGGTGAAGATGACCATCCCGGCTGTGGGCTCCTGTTAGCACCTCTCCAACAAAACCCTCACGTGCCACAAAAAGAAGCAACTGTTTTTAGGCACACCCCACCCCACGCATATTTAGAGAGCGACCATTTCTTTCTGTTGACGGAACAAAAGCATTCAAGGCTGTAACTGCGCCTGCGGCACTGACGGCCCTTCCCACGACTCTGGAGCCTCAGCCTTGCCCTTGAAGAGTCACGTGACCCGTTCCGGGGTTTTCCCAGAAGAAGGTAAGAGCCTGCCCCGAAGGAGTGCCGAAATCGCCACCTTAGCAAAGCTGCCCCACTTTTGACACGACAGGAGTTTGGGCTTTTGGTACAGCCCTCAACATGTCAGTGTTCTCAGGACCCTGTTTCCGTGAGACGCAGACCCAGGGAAAGAACGGTGCGCTCCCCGCCCTTCGCCGGCTCCGCGGGGGCCACTCTCAACAGCGGCCTGGGAGCGGGAATCGGCTCTTCCCTGAAGGCCGCGGAAGGTCAGCTTTTCCCTTTTATATCGCTTTTTGGGCGTCATTGCCTTCTCCCAGGGCACCCTGTGATAAAAGGCTAGGACCCAGGGCGTCCCTGGTGGCGCAGTGGTTGAGAGTCCGCCTGCCGATGCAGGGGACGCGGGTTCGTGCCCCGGTCCGGGAGAATCCCACATGTCGTGGAGCGGCTGGGCCCGCGAGCCATGGCTGCTGAGCCTGCGCGTCCGCCGCAACGGGAGAGGCCACAACAGTGAGAGGCCCGCGTACCGCAAAAAAAAAAAAAAAAGGCTAGGACCCAAAGGACAGGATACTTTTATGGTAGGACACGGTTTTCCTGGAAGGGGAAAACAAGGGAAATAACGGCTTCACTTAAAACGGCCCAACTGGAAACGAATACTCACACATCCATCCAGATTCGGTAGTGATTTGACACAGCGTTTCCATTGTCTGTTCTCTACCCCGTCGGGGCGTTGGGAGGCGCTGCAAGGGGGCCACGGCACCACTAGGGGGCAGTGTTGTATAGAGACAGAGAAAAACTTCGCCTCCATCCTATTACTGCAGAATTAAATAATATTTCAGTAAAACTGAATTTGAAATATCAGGCTTTTGCCCGACAGAAGTTATCTCCTCTGTACTCCTGCAGCACCGCTTACACGAACCCCTAACAGCAAGTCTGCTTCGCATTCGTTATTTCCTCCATTCAATTGTAAAGTTCCTTGAAGTTGACTGATGCTTCTTTAGCCTATGAAGTAATATTTGCTGAATAAGTGAATATTTTATGAGTACCCTCTGAATATATGCTAAGTTTTTAATGGTTGAGGACATTTTTATAAAAATACAATTTCGATGTTTAATGTGGAGTAGAAAGTATTAAATAAGGGAGACAAAACTAACCCGACATTGGTTTATATAACAAACATACAGTTCGTTCTTTGTTAAGTGTTGCCACCTCTGTTAGGTCGTTTGATCCTCGTAATAACCCTGTGGAGTGAGTTGAATACTGAGTCCAGGTGGCCCCGAGGAACCACAGCCCCCAGAGACTGAGCTTATTCTTGGATGGGGAGGTCAGGCTGATGACACCCTCGTTCTTCAGTCAGTGTTCCTTCCTTCTTTTCCTGAGCACTCTGGCACAGAGGAAGTTCCCACAGGGGAGACGCAGTGTCTCTGGCTACTCAGGCAGGCGGGGGCAGGAGGCCCAAGTTGAAACATTGGTAGAGATATGAAAAAATAATGAATAAGATATCACAATGTAAATGGTGGTTAGTTTTCTCCAGTGGTGAGATTTGGGATGATTTTTTTACTTTTCTCTTTATCTCTTTCTGCATTGTCTAATTGTTTACACATTGACTACTTGTTACTTTGAAAATAAAAATGGCTCTTACCATTTTGAAAAAAAAAATGAATAGAAATGAGACGATGTTGGTCCCGAACCGTGTGGAACAGGTGGACAGGTTACAGGTGACGCTGAGGTTGAGGACTGGAGTGAGGGCGCATGCAGGCCGCCGGGGCCACAGCTGCGGTGGAGGGGGCTCTCCTGGACACAGTAGGTTGGACACAGGTCAGGCCGGAGTCAGGGGAGAGGGGGGCACATGGACAGAGGGGTGTCCCAGCCCACGGAGCCCCTCTACTGCTGCCACTAGTGCTTGACTGTGAGAGTCCGTCCACATGGACACTAGGAAAGACTTCGTAAGTTTCTGTTGGACACCCGGCTGAAGGGAAGACTCTCCATCATGACCACATGCCTTATCTGTCATTAATATCCATGTGTCATCTTGACTGTGCCTTTATCAGGCCTTTTACTGAGTGCCTGATAAGTGTTAGGCATTATTATCTGCTGATAGCGTGCCTCATTGTCACTGTTGTCATACCATGCCACGGAGGCTGATTCTGACCCGTTGTCTTATTGAGTTTGGGAGACAGAAACAGTGAAACCAACAGAGAGCCCAACACTTTTCACCACTGGTGACCTAGCAGCTCCCAGGACCTTCCAGGCAGCCACGCGTGAGGGGAGCATCGTTGGCGGAACGGTGTCCAGCCCCGAAAACTAAGGGTGAGCCAAGATTTCTTGTTTTTTTTTTTTTGTTCTGATGACGAGGCCTTAACATCTGAGGGAGAGCTAAGCACTTTGCCGTACTCGCCAGCTCTTTTTGGAAGTGACAGGTCCCATCTTAGGCCAACTTCAACATGCCTTTCTTCTTATTTTAAGAATTAAAAAAACTGGGAGACAGGAATAATATCCATGTATTTAAAAAACTTGTATTTTGAAAATTTTCAGACACAAAGAAAAAGGGAAAAAAGTGCAATCAATACTCGTATACTTGCCGTCTATATCTGACAACTGTTATCTTGCTGCATACACTTCATGTATGTATGTTTTTACTAAATCATTTAAAATTGTAGAGTATATGGAATTTCACACCAAAATGCTTCGCAATATTATGCTACATAACATAGTAGCAAATTCACTCCTAACGAATGAAATGTTATTTCCTATTATACTGGCTGCGTTCGTTTGTCTCAACCCCCAAATGTCTTTTATATCATTTTATATATCACAAAATACAGAAGTATAGATTTTATATAGTTGATGGTAACTGCTGTGTATATATGCTCAATTCTATGTTATCCAAACAAAGCTATTTGTAAGTCTTGCGCTTTGCATTCTCAAATGTGCTCGTAAAAATAACTTCCTAAAATTTCCTTCAACGTTTCCTGCTTAAAACAAAGAAAAACAAACAAATGAACAGAGTAATATAAATAATATAATTTAATATAAATTAAGACTGAATTGAGAATATTTGGGTATTGAATAATTTATTTCCACATAGTGGACTCTGTCTTAGTTGGAGCATCGTTGAATTCCTTCCCTTCCCTCCTACCAATATTTGCAAAATATATCAGGTTCTCTTTCTTTCCGAATGGTTGAGCTGTCCCTAGGGATTTTATTTGATTTTTCTTTTTTTAAAAAATAAATTGTTTTCATTAATTTATTTATTTTTGGCTGCTTTGGGTCTTCATTGCTGCGTGCGGGATTTCTCTAGTTGTGGCGAGCGGGGGCTACTCTTTGTTGCTGTGCGTGGGCTTCTCATTGTGGTGGCTTCTCTTGTTGCGGAGCACAGGCTCTAGGTGCACAGGCTTCAGTAGTTGTGGCACACGGGCTCAGTAGTTGTGGCTCACCGGCTCTAGAGCGCAGGCTCGGTAGTTGTGGTGCATGGGCTTAGTTGCTCTGCGGCATGTGGGATCTTCCCTGACCAGGTCTCGAACCCGTGTCCCCTGCACTGGCTGGCGGATTCTTAACCACTGCACCATCAGGGAAGTCCCTATTTGATTTTTCTTGTGACATTGTTCTGAGGAATACTCATTACTCCAGGCTCTCACTTGAATCTCTTATTCAAGAAAAAGTTGGTCAGCTTGATCAATACTTAGTGAGAGGTGTTCAGAGGAGAAAGGGATGAGATTCCAGATGCTCGTCCGCTTTGCTAGGTGGGCAAAGCAATATGAAACCAGCCCTCCACCTTCAGAGGGGAGAACAGGCAGGCCCAGAATGGTCCACCAGGTGGGCGTTCCTTTCACACTGGGCTGCTTGCCTTGTTTTCTCTGCTCATGTCTGTTGGAGGGATGGACAGACCTGGCAGCCAGGTATTCGTGGGTTTAGGTGTAGGAGAATCTCTCCCACTGCTAGTTGGCTGTCTTTGCATTTTCTTTTCCTTTGGAGACCACGAAGTGTGAGAGAAAATAAGCCTCCAAGTTTACTAGTTTGAAATTCTGGTTATGAGTGTATTTGTCTTAGTGGAGTTGATTTTGGCCTCGTCAAAAATAACCTGGGGTTGACCAGAAGTTCTGGTCCCTTTTGACAAAAACCATGACTTCTCCCTTGAAATAGTGCATCCTGGGGGAAGAGGTACATGATGCTCAAGTGGGAATTACTCACAGGGAGAGTAACGAGGGCTGAGGGTCTGGAGGTGACCGTGGAAAGCAGGCTCTGTGGACTCAGGTCAGTTAAGGTGGTTCAATCGAGTAGGTGACAGGAGGGCCAGTCTTTAAGGGGTGTGTGGTGGTACTTAATTATGCCCACCAGTCCTGTGACACTCCTCCTGTTAAGAGGCGGAATCTCTGTTCCCTCTCCTTGACCCGGAGCGGTCTTGCGGCTGCCTTGAGGAATGCATATAGCTGAAGTGATGCTCTGTGATTTCCCAGGCTGGGGTGGGAAGTCACACAGCATCTGACACTTTCTCTTGGGACACTCGCTCATGGAGCCTCAGCTGCCCTGTAAACGGTTCACCAGAGGTCAGCACGTGGGGGGTCCTCCCAGAGAGGAAGAGAGAGAAGCGTCCAGGGACCCCCAGCTGTTGGGCTGCTGCAGCCCAGGTGCAGAGATGAGTGGAGAAGCTTCAGGATGACCCCAGCCCAGCCACTGCCCGACTGCAGCCACACAGGGACTACAGTCACGGAGCAAAGGAAATGAATATTATTGTTTTGAGCCATGATTTGGGGTAACTTTTTACACATCAATAGACAATTGGAACAAGGTACTAAAACACTGCTGAACACATTGTAAGAACGATGCTGATAAATTTAAGTTCCCTCATGAAAACTCCGATGAAATGTGCATCGATTTGCCTCCACTGAAGTGAACGGTGGTTTGTCTAAAAGCACTTCAGTTCAGCACGTGTCCATCTCTGCTGTGTATCTGTGTGAAAAGCAATGGAATAAATCCCATCTCCTTTTACCAGGGCGGGCCTGGGGAGGTTGGGACGGAAGGAGGGGAAAATAACTTTCCCTCCACCCTTCTGAGACCCCTGTAAGAAAAGACAGGTTAACAGAGAAAAACAACCAGAAGTTCATTAGCGTGTAGACCTCATGTGTGCATGGGAGACCCCTGGGGGAAAATGAGTGATTCCTGGTGGTGGTTTGGAGATCAGGACTAAACACCATCTTACTAGGGAAAGGGGAGGGATGCAGACCTCTTAGAAGAGGGCAAATGACGCTTAGGGGAGAGGAGTGGGCCCTTAGAAGAACAGGTAGTGGTGTGATAGTTGGTGACAAGAGTTTGTCTGGATGTGGTATGACTTTCAGTCCCCTTTCCTGAGATAAGCATCAGTCTTCCCAGGCTAGGTTGAGGAAACTCCCGTGAGGGGATTTATGGCATCTGAGTTCCTTCTGGAGAATCTATCTTTAGACACACGAGGGGAGTTCACAGAAAGCCTCTTCCTGCATTTGCGGTTTTTCAAGTGCCTACAGTTCAAAACAATCAATATATCAGAGCAGCATATGTTGGGGTACATGTCCTCAAGTCCTACTGTCATGCTTTGGGGTGGCAGATTCTGCCTCCTTCAGCACCATGAGGTAGAAGAGGCTGACTTCTGGGCAAAGCTTTGCTCCCTGATACAAAGGTGCAGGAGGATAAGGGCTTCCCTCCAGCCTCCGGGTGTGATGAGGTGATGCTGGGCGCCCACCT
The DNA here is from genome assembly GCF_005190385.1 of Monodon monoceros. Classification (NCBI taxonomy): domain Eukaryota; kingdom Metazoa; phylum Chordata; class Mammalia; order Artiodactyla; family Monodontidae; genus Monodon; species Monodon monoceros. The sequence goes on along the minus strand of NW_021703771.1, from coordinate 10,968,764 downwards.
GGCAACCCCGAGGTGACAGGAACCAACTCCTGCCCTGGCGGAGGGGACAGGCAGGAAACCACTGGTTCCTTCTTCACTTGGCTACTGAATCCACCAAACTGGAAGTGTGGGCCGCTGGGCTTCTTGTTAGATAATCAGTGTCCTTAATGCTTAAACCTCTTTTTAGCAAGATTTCCTATTATTTGTAGCCAAAACCATGATTGATGCAGTTGACATTTGTGGCTTCTAAGGAATGAGTGATTTAAAAATTGCTTTCTAAATTTAAAATCCTTTAGCATATCTCCCAAGAGGTCGCCTTGTTCCAAAAGTCACAAAAGAAAGCTGAAGGGACAACTAGTGCTTAATAAAAGCAGGGCCTATTTTGCTGTTTTTTTCCCTCTCAGGATACTGACTCTGCTTTAGCAAGTCAAAGCAAATTAGTAATAAATCTATTTTTGTTCCTTCAGTTTCTGCAAATTTTCGTGTGCAGAAAATAATCTGAAATCCAAAAGTGAAGTATGAAATGCTATGTCAGATTGTTACTTTTAGGATTTTGTAGTCAAAACCTGTCAGGGGCTGAAATTAAGTCCTTCCCTGTCTGATTTTAGCATTCGAGGATAGCCAGCTGTTGCACGCTGAATTGTGTTGCCCTCAATTCATATGTTGAAGCCCTAACCCCTGGCTCCTTAGAATGTGACTGTATTTGGGGAATAGAGCCTTCAAGAGCTTATTAAGTTAAAGTGGGGTAGTTAGGGTAAACCCTAATCCAATATGACTGGTGTCCTTATAAGAAGAGGAGATTGGGACACAGACACACACAGAGAATGACCACGTGGCCACACAGTGAGGAGGCAGCCATCTGCAAGCCAGGGAGAGAGGCCTCAGGAGAAATCAGACTTGTCTGCGCTTTGATCTCGGGCTTCCAGCCTCTAGAACTGTGAGGAAATAAATTTCTGTTATTTCAGTCGCCTAGGCTGTGGTATTTTGTTATGAGAGCCCCAGCAAACTAATACGACTGATACGTGACATTTGACATATGGTAACTGGGTTATAGTTTCTTTATCCCTTCTTTTCATCACTCATAAAAGGAGGGGTGAAAACATTGCAACTTGAGACATTTCCAAATGAGTTAAAACACCGTATACCATATATACCATAGTATATCCAGTGCCACTTGTTTTGAAGGGCATACTTTTTTTATTAATAGGTAATCAGTTTCATCTCACCTGCACTGTGTGTCAGATAGATGTTTACAGAGTATGGCTTGAAGGTGGCATCTCATTATTAGGCTGCCAGGTTTGCCCACCGGTCTCAATCTAATTTGGGAAAGAATAAGAGAGTTGGCAAGGCTGAGAGTGTGCTGAGAGAGGGATTTTTCATGGAAGATTTTGGAGCCACTTCTTGGATGATGAGGTTTTTGTGAAGGAGAAGAGACAGAATAAAGTCTGAGTCATTGATTTTTCTTTTGTTTTTTTTTTTTTTTGGCTGCGTTTGGTCTTTGTTGCTGCACGCGGGCTTTCTCTAGTTGCGGCGAGCAGGGGCTACTCTTTGTGGCGGTGTGCAGGCTTCTCATTGCAGTGGCTTCTCTTTGTTGTGGAGCACGGGCTCTAGGCACATGGACTTCAGTAGTTGTACCCCTGGGGCTCTAGGCGCGTGGGCTCAGTAGTTGTGGTGCACGAGGTTAGTTGATCTGTGGCATGTGGGATTTTCCTGGACCAGCGCTCGAACCCGTGTCCCCTGCATTGGCAGGCGGATTCTTAACCACTGCGCCACGAGGGAAGTCCCTGAATCACTGATTTTAGACTGTGCATAGCTGTGAGACAAAGATGTTACAAATATTGCTAACGCTTTACATTTACTAGTGAATAAGGAAACACTCGAAAGATTTTATTTTTGCTCTGTGCTCCCCGAAGATAAATTAGTTTCCTAAAGAATATGATCCAAGATCTGTTGGACTGACTCCTTTTTAAGGTTGTTTGGAGGCAAATTTGTTTCCTTCGTATAATAATTCATGTGATTAGTCTTTGGCCTAATTATACATTCAGTCCTCAAACCAGTTAGTCCTTAAGTAAATGGCAATGCTGTTTTCTATTTAATTTCCTAAAAAAAGAAAAATAATGGAAATGTCCTTGCTAGTTTTTGTTATTACATTGCAATTAATGGAAATATGTAGTTATTCCTCTCCGCCCCCCCCCCCCCCCCCCCCCCGCCAGGTCATTCTGATGCTATGGAAATTACCCAGGATGCTTTCTAATAAAATACAAATAATAGATCAACAATCTTATCTAGGTTTTCTCAGGTCTATCTTGTAAAATTAGCCATCAGGAAATATCTGCCAAAATAGGACATGAGTGTATACAACAAAATGTCATTTTTGAGCTTGGTTCCCAGGAAAAGATATACAGAAAGCTGAAAAATTTTTGTATTTTCTTGGCCAGTTTTCAGTGACATTCTTGGAAATGAAAGCCTGAATTTCTAAAAAGAAAGCCAATTCTCTTTGATATATTGACATGCAAATTTGGGAAAGGCCTTCAATGGCTACCAGATGACTGGAAAGGGCAACTGTAATTTTTTTTTTTTCTTTTTTTTTTTTTTGTGGCCCCCTTGCTGTGTTGGGAGTGCAGAGTCTCAATCACTGGACCAACAGGGAAGTCCCTCAGTTTTGTTTTGTTACAAAGAATGTAGCCAATTTATTAGCAAATGTGCCTGATTATAATAAATTAATAATTAGAAAATATATATAAGAAGAACTTTTTTTTAAAAAAAGGGAACAAACTGTTTTTTAAAAAATATTTATTTATTTATTTAGGCCGCGTGGGTCTTGGTTCAGCATGCATGCAGAATCTACAGAATCTAGTTCCCTGACCAGGGGTCGAACCCGGACGCCCTGCACTGGGAGCGCAGAGTCTTACCCACTGGACCACCAGGGAAGTCCCAAGAAGAACTTTTTATTTGGAGAGTTTTGGCACTATCTTGTACAGGAATACAAATTTTAACCTTTGCATATGCAGTAAGAATTCACACACAAAGTTGCAGTTGATAGAGGCAGAACCAATCAGGTGTATTTGACAACCAACCTGCCATGGAAGCTTTAAGGAAGGCCTATGAGGTGGAATTTAATGGAAAATAAAATATTTTTAAAGGAAAACACAACTCTGCAAAAGACATTTTTCTCATTTTATAAATACATTATTAAGTGCTATTTGCTTTCGTGGAGCACTGTTCTACCAAATCCACCTCTTTTTTTTAACTAGGTTACCAGGACTGTAAGCGAACATCTGCGTGAGGGGTGAGGGAGGGGAGAGGATTAGACTAAATTCTCTCTTTTGCGGCTCTAAGATTCTGTGATCTCCTGACCAAGAGACCATGGCTGTAATAGCTAATATTTGTCTAGCACCTACGCTGTGCCAGGCACTGTCCTTAGAGCTTCATAAAGTAATCTGTGAAGCTTCAGGGTAATACTAGGTGAAAAAACAAATAGCTCCCAATCAGAGGAAAATTTTGACAATTAAACTGTAGAGTTCATGTTTTAACTAGAAAGTGCGTTATTTTGAAGACCTCAGTATTCTGAGGGATAAAGGGAATCTCATCTTTGATTCAGGGACTACTGGTTATCCTACACTACCCATCCTTTCCATTACTAGCAGCTGGCTCATGACTTCTTGGAATAAAGACTACATTTCCCATCATCCCTTCCTGCTAGGCATGGCCATGTGACTAAGTTCTGGCCAATGGAATAGATATGGAAGTATTGTGGGGTAACATGCAGTAACCTGCTTTGTGAGACTATGCATATGCTTTACTTAGATCATCAGATTGTACTGTTTTTGTTGCCTCTTTGGGAAGGGACTTTGGTACCATGAAGTAACACACCATGCTAAATGATTCCTGGATGTCCCACAATGAGGCAGTATGACAGTCAACCAGATTTTCTGTGCACTTAACTTTTTTTAAAAGTCAAGCTATTAAATCAGCAAATTGAAGTAAACAGGACACGAAGTAGTAAAATAGTAGATGTTAGAAATGGGACGATCAATAAAGCCTGCGTTTATCCTTGAGTCACTGAGGAATTGACAGATCATGGTGCTAAAGCCAAGGATTCTTGTTCTTACTACGTAACAGCCCTGTTTATTTATGAACTTGGTTTTCTGGATTCTCAAGATCATCTACCACTTCCTTGGAAAGAACAAGTCATATTTTAATATGTCTCACCGACATGCTCTGCATGTCTCCACCAATGCACTTGTTACTCAGTGTCATGGTTCACTCCGCTCTCTTCTGCATTGGATTATAAACTCGTTAAAGTCATGGACCAGGTCTTTCATCTCTGTATTCCTAGATCCCAGCAAAGTGCATGACTTATGGCAAATATGCAATAAATTCTTTTTTTAAACATGTTTTTCTCAGATCTGAGATTCAAAAAAATCTCAAACACCACACCACCATTATGATATAGAACATTTCCTTCACCCCAAAAAAGATCCATTTGCTCCTTTGCAGTCAATCCCCCACCCCTACCCCCAGCCCCTGGAAATCACTGTTCTGATTTCTGTCTCTATAGTTTGCTAGCTATACTGTCATATAAATGAAATCATATGTAGTTTGTATCCCTTTGTGTCTGACCTTTTTTCACTGGGTCTAATCTAATGAGTTTGAGATCCATCCATGTTGCCAATTTCAGTAGTTTATTCGTTTTTGTATCTAAGTAATATCCCTTGTATGCATGGTCTAAATGTGTTTATCCACTAGATGATATTATAGTTGTTTTCAGTTTTTTACTGTTATGGGTAAGGCTGCTATAAACATTCACACATAGCTCTTTGTATGGACATATATTTTCATTTCTCTTGGCTAAATACATAGGATAGGGATTTCTGGGTCATACAGTAAGTGTGTGTTTATAATAATAAAATGCTAACTTTCCCCAAGGCAATTGTACCAATTTACATTTCTACTGGCAGTGTATGCAGTTTTCAGTTCACTAGGGCTTTGAAAATAAATATCATAACCATACTTGTACTAGATTTTCGGTTTTATAGTTGTAAGATATTACTAAGTTATGGAAAAAAAAACACACAACAGTGTGTCAAAGTAGATGGATAGATGTGCCGAGGTCTAGCTTTTTTGGTTGCCAGAGTAGAAAGATATTGAATCAGACCGATTCCTCCCCAAATAATTCCTCCACTGTTTTAGTGAGCAATACTTGAAATTCCTTCTTTGCACTGTCATGTTTCCTGCCAAATTTGTTCGCATTCAGAGTCCCCAGGAAGCTGATCTGACAGGATCACTCCATCAGGGTTGATCAGGATCATTCTCCAAAGGCCTAGCTAAGAGTGGGGTGGTGAGAGCCATTCCGAGAATGGAGAGTCTGAGTCCACGGACGAGGCAAAGATGGGAAGTGGGATGCCACCATGAGGCAGAGACAGGACAAACCGCCAACAGCCAGGCGCGAAGGAGGCTGGGGCAGGAACTGGCAGTAGAACTGGGTTTGAGAACTAGGGGTGCCACTTTCTAGTCATGTGGCTTTAAGCAAATCATGTAGCCTGTAGCCTCCTATTTAAACATCAGATTTCTTTTTTTTCATCTGGGGTGCTGAGGAAATAACATTAGCTCCATCTGCACTGAATGACCGTTGTTGTGGACATTGCATGGAGATGCACGGGAACCCTAACCCTAAGTGCACTTTCTGCTTCATGAGTGTCTTTTATTTTATTTTATTTTTTTAAAATTTATTTTATTTATTTATTTTTGGCTGCATTGGATCTTCGTTGCCGTGCGCGGGCTTTCTCTAGTTGTAGCTAGCGGGGGCTCCTCTTCATTGCGGTGCTTGGGCTTCTCATTGCGGTGGCTTATCTTGTTGCAGAGCATGGGCTCTAGGCTCACGGGCTCAGTTGCTCCGCGGCATGTGGGATCTTCCCGTACCGGGGCTCGAACCCGTGTCCCCTGCATTGGCAGGCGGATTCTTAACGACTGCGCCACCAGGGAAGCAGAGTGTCTTTTATTTGGTCAGTTTTTTAAACTGCTTTCCCTCCGTTAATTCTCTTCTGTTGAACCTTCTTTTGACTTTTACCCCCTACCTACCATATCAGTGGTGTCTCCTCGCAGATTAATCTCTTTTCCTGCCCCTTTGAAACATAAGACAAACACAGCATCTTTTTACAGGAGAAGCTAAGTCATAGTCATTTATAAAATGCCTACACTTTCCTGGAAAATTTCCTATATTCCCTTTCTATTTATAACTGCATTTCGTTTTGCCTTTTTTTGTGTTCCAGAATAATGTTTGTAAAAACAATGTCATGTAATCCTTTCAATGCCCTCTATGAGAGGAAAGATGAAATGAAGTTTTAATGGAGTAAATGACTCACTGGGGAAAACACATGTCTGTGCAGTGATGTCACCAATGATGATTCCACGGCCTCATTGTTCTCTGGGGACCTGCTGTTTCCATAGGCTGTCTAGCTCACAGGATGGTTTTGCTTTCAAGTAAAGCCAGTCTCCAAACTATGCTAAGTGTGCGGGCCAGGACTTAGCAGGAGCTAAGGAATTTCTGAAGACAATAGTGCAAAGGGGATTCCTCTGTACTTTGCAGCTAGTTCTCCAGACTGAGTGGCATGAGTCCAAAATTTGAATATGGTCTTGTTAAATCTGATATCAGTAACCAGGACTTTATGACGCTGTGGATAGGGCTTGGCGTAGCTTACTTATTAGCTACCAAGTGCCCACTTTCTGTGGACATCGAATGTCCACAGAAAGTGGACATTTACCACTGGATTGCTGTCTATCAGCGGTCACTGCCCGTTCTCTCCTCTCCTTCTTCTATAATAATAGAACCTTAGCGTTTTAGATGGGCACCTGGACGGCAGAATAAACTACATTGTCAAGCTCCTTTGCAGCTAGATATGACCACGTGACTAAGTTCTGGCCAATGAGATATAATCACAGTCATCAAAGAGCAGCTTGTGGGAAGCTTCCTCAGAAGACCACACAGATCACCATGTGACCAGCCCACACCTTATTTTGCCCTTTGCTTTTTCCTTCTTGCTAAAATTGTATGTCATGTCTTGTACGTATATACCTTGAAACAGAGGACTCATCCGTGGAGTCGTAAGATGGAAGGAGCCCGGGTACCTGAAGAGTTCATGGAGCAGATCCACTGTATCAGCTGTGGACTGCCTCCCTCTTGCTTTTGTGAGTGTTTTAGTCCCTGCTTTTTCTGTTTTCCGCTGCCAGCAGCGGAACCCTTCTGATGCAATAGAATGCCAGTCGTAAAGGGACTCACAGACATAGAAGACAAACTTATGGTTACCAAAGGGGAAAGGGGTGTGGAGGGAGGTATAAATGAGGAGCTTGGGATTAACATATACAGACTACTCTACGTAAAATACAGACTACTTTACATAAAATACATAAGCAACAAGGACCTACTGTAGAGCATGGGGAACTATACTCAATATTTTGTAATAATCTATAAGGGAAGAGAGTCTGAAGAATAATATATATATATACACATATATATAAAAAGAATCTCTGTACTGTACACCTGAAAGTAAGATGATATTGTAAATCAACCATACATCATTAAAAACTTTTTTTTAAAAAGTGGGTGCAGCAAAATTCTCACGGGATCCCAGAGGAGAATCTTTCTCAGGAAGAAAGCAGACATTGCCTGTCACAGGACACGAGTCACTCTGCTGGTCTGTATCTTCACCTGCGCTCAGAACAGTCACAGGCTGCTCGGGTGCTGCTTTAGTGTCTGCATCAAGGAGGGAGTTACCGCCCCTTCTTTCTCTGGGAGCAGAACTCATGGCCCCAGGCGTCTGGTCTCCTTCTTAGCGGCTCTGTCCGCTGTGCTGCTAAGTGTTGAGTGGGCCAGGCGCCATCTCGTTGCATATGTCACTGCCTATTTGCGGCAAGTTTTGTTTTCCTTTAACTTTAAAGGATTGCAGATGCAGATACGTTGTGATAGGTGGCAGGGAGCCTTCCACAGCCCATCCTCGAGACAGTGAGGCCATGAGTCCCAACACGTTTCGCCAAATTAATGACGTGCCCAGGAATAGGGTACCCAGAAGAGTGGAAAGAAGCCCAACCAGGCAGTTGGCACCTGGATTCTAGTCCTGGCACCACTGATAAGCTGATACGGACATGACCTTCAGCCAGCTACTCAGCTGCTCTGCTTCCCAGGTTTTGCAAATGTGAAATGAGGGAGCAGGTTGCATGATTTCTAAGATCCCTTTGCTCCCATCACTCTGTGATAATCCCATTGTCATTAGCTGAGGCCCACCCACCATACAGTTTCATGTCTTTCTCTAAAATTATTCAACTAATCTGTTGAGTACAAATATTTACTTTTTTGAAACTGAAGTATAGTTGATTTACAATGTTGTATTAATTATCGCTGTACAGCAGCGTGACTCAATTATACATCTATATACATTCTTTTTCATATTCTTTTCCATTATGGTTTATCACAGGATATTGAATATAGTTCCCTGTGCTATACAGTAGGACTGTGTTGTTTATCCATTCTAGATATACTGGTTTGCATCTGCTAATCCCAACCTCCCAATCCATCCCTCTCCCACACCCGTCCCTCTTGGCAACCACAAGTCTATTCTCTATGCCCCTGATTCTGTTTCATAGATAGGTTTATTTTGTGCCATATTTTAGACTGTTGAGTACAAATACGGTAAAAAGCATTACCAGTATTTTCATCAGAAGAAATAAAACAAAAATTTCTCACCTTTGGACATCTACTTTAACATCAGCATCAGTAAGAACAAGAGATAAATAGCATCTTGAATCTTGAGTGTCCTTTGGCAAATGACACTGGACCTTGTTTTTGTCTGATTTAGACTTTTGAGCCACTGACAACAGTGAGCCAGGGTCCCTGCAGGTGTGACGTGGAGGTGGGCATTGTGGAGACTTGGGAAGCTGGCGGGGCTGGATCTGATTCGCTGTCCCACTTGCCAGCTCTGGCCAATACACTTTCCCTCAGTTTGCTGGTTTTCTCATAATACTTTTCCTAACTGCTGCTGCCAACACTGAACCCAAATTTAAACACCCCCTTGGACCACGGATTTGGGGACCAGCCCTACGGGTGGTTGGTCCTCTTTACCTGCCGGTTCTAGGTGAGGACGCTCCATCTTCCACTGGCAGCTGGGTTCCCAGCATTTCCTTAACACAAAGGGGCTTGGCTTAGACGGGCACGTGTCAACCCTCATTGGCCATCAGAATTATCCAGGCAGCTTCAAAAGCATACAGATGCCCGCGCCAGCCTGCATCAGGTTTAACTGGTGTAAGGGCGGTGCTCAGGCATCAGTACAGAAATTGACAGAAATTGGTCAGTCTCACCAAGTGACTTTTTGTGCTGGGAGGCTTGGGACCTATTGGCTCAGACCCTCCAGGGCCACCTCAAGCCACATGGTGACCTTGCAGTAGGACGGCAGTGGGAGGAATATGGTTGAGCCAGGCCCACGCCGTGACCACACTGTGAAAGCCCATTATTGATTGGCCGAGACCCTCACCTCAGCTCCAGTGTAAAGATCTGAGACAGTATCAGGCACTGCTGGAAAATGCGATACCAGACATTGCAACTTCATTTTCATAGGTCATAATCAAAATAGTAAGGGCCTAGGACCTCATTTCGCGAACGTGGTAATAAAAACATAAACGTGATCCGCAATCCTTGGTTTTCTAATTACGTCCCTGTTACGGACACAGCCTTCGGTGTTCCTAATACCAGAGGTCATAATCTTTTATTCTGGGGGCAGTTTGTGGTTTTGTTCCAAAGCTGTTGCTACCAGAAAAACAACCCCAAAACTGCAAGAAAAGAAGCCATTCAATAAATAAAACCACCCTTTTTTTTTTTTTAAAAAAAGGAAAAACTAGGCCATATGCGAGACTTTGAGGTGATTATTTTTTCAATTTAAGCAATGAATGAGAACTTGATGTACTTTCATCTAGATGAGTCCAACACTCTGGCAGCGGATAGACAGGGGGAGGATGGAGACATTGTTTAAGCATTTTCCAGATGCTTTTGTATCACATGCAGTGTTATGTATTTAGCCGCCCATGAATAAGCTTGCAGGAGGCCAAGGCCAAACAACGCCATCGTTTTCCCTTTGAATAACTGCCTGTCTCAGAGAGTACAAATGTGACTCTAGTAGTTTTTCACAGTTTGCAAAATCCTGAAAAAAAGAGACGCGAATACACCTGTCTTAAAAAAATAAATCCATATTTGAATCTGAGGTCATTTGTAGAGATGTAGATGGACCTAGAGACTGTCATACAGAGTGAAGTAAGTCAGAAAGAGAAAAACAAATATCGTATATTAACGCATATATGTGGAATCTGAAAAAATTGGTATAGACAATCTTATTTACAAAGCAGAAATAGAGACACAGCAGTAGAGAACAAATGTATGGATACCAAAGGGGAAGGGGAGGTGGTGGGATGAATTGGGAGATTGGGATTGACATATATACACTATTGATGCTATTTATAAAATAGATGACTAATGAGAACCTGCTGTATAGCACAGGGAACTCTACTCAGTGCTCTGTGGTGACTTAAATGGGAAGGAAATCCAAAAAAGAGGGGATATATGTATACGTATAGCTGATTCACTTTGCTGTACAGTAGAACCTAACACAACATTGTAAAGCAATTATACACCAATAAATATTTTAAAAAAAGAATCTGAGATACTATTTTTAATATATTAAAAATTATAATAATTTATTAATATAATAGAAATTATATAATAGTTATTAATATAATAGAAAGCTACCAATAAACTTCATTAGGAAAAAACCCACAAGGATTTTGATCATATAGAAGGCACATCTAAAGCTGTTGTGTCCTATCCTCCTAAAGCTAACTTGCCTGCCTCACTTCCCTAATTTTCTCCATGGCACCATCATTCTTCCAGTCATCTGACTTTGCTTGCTCATCTTAAGATATCTTCCCATCCTTACGTCCTACAGCCAGTCATCTTCCTCTTTGCCGGCCACTGCTCTGAGCACCTTGATACGGACCCTCTGCATCTTCTACCTGGACTTCGGCATACCCTCTTCCCCAGCAAGTTACTATGAGCTCCATTGCCAGATTAGGCTTTTTTACAAGAGTTTTTAAATCATTCTTTTAACAAGCATTTATTCTAATATAATAGAAAGACCATAGGCTTAGATGTCAGAGAGCTGAATTCAGATCCTGGTTCCAAAGTTGACCAGCAAATCACTAGACTCCTCTGAGCCTCAATTTCTCATCTATAGCATAGAGAGAGAAATCAGATTCCATGAACTAATAAGTAGGAAACGTTTTGTGCAGGGTCTGGAATACACCCTGTAAATGATTATATTTAAGGGATTAAATTCCAGAATCACAGCTACTTCCACGCTCCACTGCTATTCCAGTTGTGTTCACAAACTTTCTGCTAAAACAACTCAGCTTTATTTATTGTCCAAGATATTTCCTGTCCTTTGCTAATTTTTCAGCTTCTCATTTTGAATCTGGTGTCTGGAATGCTTAGTTCTAGTCCTTTCAAGTCTCCCTCCTCCAGAAATGCTTCAGGGACCATCTTGACACCGTGCTTTCTCCCTTCCGTGGACTCCCAACAGTTCTCACTGCTGAGACATTTCTCTGTGGGTCTCTCCTGTGTCTGTGTGTCTTTTGAGCAGAGACACAGGCTGCTTTTGTTCCAGATGAGCTCTTCTAGGGTGTTTGTACACTAGCAGCCTTGGAAGAGCAAAGGGCAAGTTTGTTTACTGTCCAATATAACAAATATAATGTCTCTTTTCAAGGCAAAAGTCAGGCAAGCTTACTGCCCTTGTGAAAGACTTGGGCTCCCCACGCTCAGATTTGGGTCCTGTAATGCAGCCACTGTGAATGCAAGGTCGCTGGTCCCCTCTGCATCACCCTGTGGGAATTGGGGCTTAGGGAACTGTGCAAAGCACGATACTCTGGCTACGGCTGCTGCTGTGAGTAATATAGTCCTTTGTCTCTGCTTCCTTGGGTTGTCTGCCAGCAGCCATGAAACTGCAGCAGGGTAGCTTGTTAGCCTGCAAGTAGGATAAAATTCCAGACCCTTCACATTTCTTGATGACTATTATTATCATTGTTGTTATTTGGTGGGAGTAGCTCCTAAATACTTTTTCATAACAATCTACTCTTTCCCTCCTCTTTTGTCATTGGTTTGTGGAAAGATTGGTTTATAGAGAGATTGGTTTGTGCAAAAAAATCTTTTTTTTGGTGGAATGTTCTGAATCGTGGATTGAGCTGATTGCTTCCTGCGATGTCATTTACCTTGTTCCTCTATACCATGTTTTTCCACCCAAATTATTTATTTATTTATTTTTGCGGTACGCGGGCCTCTCACTGCCGTGGCCTCTCCCGCCGCGGAGCACAGGCTCCGGACGCGCAGGCCCAGCGGCCATGGCTCACGGGCCCAGCCGCTCCGCGGCATGTGGGATCTTCCCGGACCGGGGCACGAACCCGCGTCCCCTGCGTCGGCAGGCGGACTCTCAACCACTGCGCCACCAAGGAAGCCCCACCCAAATTATTTTTCATATTGGTTTTTCGGCTTCCAACTACACAGTCTCCAGACCTCTCTTGAAACATTTGACTCTTGCTTAATGCTTATTTCTAGTCTCTGTTACTACATTGAAGTTTTTATGGACAGGACTTCTTTTGATTTGTCTTTAAGGAAAAAACTCTCCCACCTTTCCTCATGAACACCATGACTAGAATAACAGCAATTGCTGAATGAAAGCTCAAGGTAAAATGATTAAACCCTGAGTCTGATCAGACAGTGGCCACCCTTCTCCTCCTGTCCACCAGAGGGCGCATTCCACATTCAGGAACACCCCAAATCTGAGCTCTTGTCTGCTTCGACTATCTGTGTGTCTGTGCACCATAAATGTAGCTGAATGAATTAGTAAGGGTATCAAATGCATTATCAAGTGGAGCCTGGGTCTGGTTACACTTCATCCTACACAGGAGCTCCAGCTGAGACCAATGAAACCTCTCTTTTGACTATGATTTCATCATCACTGCGTTTCAGTCTACTATGCTGTGAGTTTGAAGGCCAAGACCAAATCTTAAAGAATGGGTTCCTATGATTTTTCACATTTTCCACCAACCTGGAAGCGTATGTCAAGCACACAATCCCCAGTGTCAGTGTACACAAACCCACTGCTGACACACAGCGCAGTGGCCTGGCTAGAAATTCTGGACCTTCTGTTACAAACGAAATAGATTCCCAGTGCCCTGCGGTGTAAGGATGACTTGAACAGTGTTGAATCTTACAGAAATGAAAGAGGAGGTGGCAGAGGGTTGCTTTCTGAACTCTTAAGTGAATTTATTTTCTTCTCTCTTTTTCACTTTGCTTAAGGAGTTCAGAGCTAACTGAATAATCCACTCCCAGCAGCACTTGACTTTCCTTAAATCTAAAGGGTTCATCCTAGGCAGATATTGTATCTGGATGCACTGTTGTTTTTGCATTTTCAAAGCTTCCCATGAAACCACAAATTTTTGAGGTCATGCGAGGCCGAGTCACCTTGTGTAGTAGGATGAACACGGTGCGTTACTGTTTTCTGCTCCAGAGTTGCTCAGACTCTGATAGGGGAGGATGTGTCAGTGCAATTGAGAGGTCTGGGTCAAGTGGCACCAAGCCTGTGGGCTTCCCTGAAATAGACCTTTGTGAGAAAGCAGAAGCTTTCAGGAAGGCAGGCGGGCACGGCTTCCCTCTCCCCTCCTTCAGGGATTCCTTTGGTCTCCGATTCCTCAGCGTTGCTGGTGCAGAGCGGGTCGTGGTCTGCTGCTTCTCACTTCTAATGGTAAAACATTTTGGAGGCAGAATCTCTTGGGAGATTTGAGTGGGCCCAACGTGAAGTTGCTTCAGGTGCCCCAGGTGTTGTGAGATAGAGTTCTGAGGGCGACGCCTCTGTAGTTATCTTTATATCCACCTCTCTGAGCTTGGCTCTGTACAGACACATGGAAGGTTCTGGTAAGTGTGATTTAACTTGCCTAGAGAACGGGGATCTAAAGAACAGGATACCAGATACCTTGTCCCTCACTCCTGCTGTCACTGCGTCTCTGCCTCCCTCCTTCACACGTTTATCTCAAGGGGATTGTGAGAGCTTTCTTCACCAGGACCCTTAAAGCTCACTCTGGGGGCGGCCCGCGCGCAGCCCTAAGAGCTGGACCGTCCGTACTCGCTGAGCCCAGGTTTCTCTTTCCCACAAAGGAAATCAGCCAGAACTTGCGATGGAAACAATACTATCCTGTCGCCAGGAACGCTGGCTGTCCTAACGCCAAGCAAATCAACGAAGAGGCCGCTTTTGCCCTTTGAGAAGTTAAGGGCGGTGCTGTAAGCTGCACTTCTTCCTGAAATTAGCACCTCTTCCTTTGTCTACCCCTAACCCGAACCTCGCAGCCGCCTTGGGGCAGGCATGTCTATGGGCGGCTAATTGATGGGCACACAGAAAGCTAGGTCACCTCCACACTCCTTCCTCCATCCTGTCGCTTCTCAGCCAATCCTGGGAGTCAGATACATGGATGACACATCTCCCCAAAACTCAACCTAAACCTGTCAACTTGCAGCCTCTACGCTCTGTAACTTTGACCTCCGACGCCAGGGACCGCGCTGACCGCTAGATCGCGCTGTCGGACAAGAAATCCTGAAGCTCCGGACCCGCCGGGAACCCAGGAGTCGGAGGGAGAAGAGGTGGGAGCAGTGAGAGTGAGGTGAGGGAGATCCCCAAACTGAATAAGTCCAACCAACTCTGCCTCAGTCGATAAATATCATCAATTTGTTGCAGATACTAACGGGTTCCAAGGGTCACGAAGAGTTGGACGCACTACTGAAGGGCACAGATTGGAAGACGGTTTACACGTTTTTAAAAAAATCTTTTTTAGTGTATTTTTTATACAGCAGGTTCTTATTAGTTATCTGTTTTATACATATTAGTGCATTTTTACTCGTGTGTCCGCTTTCCAAACTGGGAGCCCAGCGGAAGGGTCCCCTGAGGTCAAACAGTGCAGACCGCACGCTGGGAGGAACCCCGCCCACGCCGGCGCACCTTTGGATACGTTTGAGTTGCACTCGTGTCCCCTGGGATGTGGATGTGCGTGTGTTTGTGGATGTGCATCTGTGTACTTCCCGACGGCAGTGTCCCCTCCCTTCTCCTCTCGCCATACTCTGGAAGTTTTCCGTATGATCTTTTTTCCGAGTGAGGCAGTGCTTTGGGGGCCGGTGGTTTAACGTTACCTTCACTTCTTCGCAGCAACTATTTTCAAATGCATTAAATCTAAGCATGCGGACGAGAATGCTTTGAGCAAAAGAGGCTGGCCACGCGGGTCCCCGGCCGCCGCGCGGGGTTGGAGAGCGGCGCAGTGCGCGTCCTCTGGGGGCGGACGCCTCTCCCACCCAGTCTCTGCGGCCTCCAGCCTCGGGAAGGGGAAGCCCGCCTCTGCCCTCTGCTCCCCGGAGGGTGGCCGACTGCCGGACTCCCGCCGGGGCTGACAGATGCATTTGCGGCTCTGAATCAAATCAGCAGGGGAGAACTCTTTTTTAAACCAAGAATATCAACACCCAGAGTTAAGTTGCTTCCTAGTCAACACCGCCATCACAATTTTTTTTAAAGTACATAAAGAAAAAGCGCGCACGCGCGCGCGCGCGCGCACACACACACACACACACACACACACACACACGCCCACCTGGGCGAAATGCAAACTCCAGCCAGCTTGGGCTGACGTGCAAGCAGTTTTCCTTTTCTAGACGGGAGTGTGGATTTCCCTGGGGAGTCCGTATTTCCCAGGGGAGTCCGTGGCGGTTCCAGGCCGCGGCGCAGCACTGCTGGGTGCCCGGAAGGCGGCTGCCGGGACTTGTTTGCTCCACGCTCTGTCCCCGAGGCTGCCACCCGCCTACGTGCGTCTGTGAGAGGGGAGTGGAGTGAGAGTGCAGGTGAAGGGCTGCTACCCCGGTGATCACCGCTCGCTGGGGTGTGCCCGTCGTGTTATTCACGCCCGGGGCGTCGGGGGGTGAGTTTGAAGGGGAAAAGGCCTATGCACCGTGCGTGTGTGGGCTCTTTGTGTGAGCTCCCAGCTAGACTTCGAGTGGGCCGTGTGTACTCGGGGAATGTGCAGAGGTGGCGATTCCCATTTTCCTCCATTCTCTCCCTCCAGTCTTCTCCCAGGCTTCCTTCGGCTTTCGCTGGAGCAGCCTGTGCGTGGGGCGGAGTGCAGGGGACCGTCGGCCCTGCAAGTTCTTGTCATCATTCTAAAGGCAAGTTCGTAGGCTATCGCGCCTGGCGAAGGGAAGGCCAGGTTAGCAGATGTCAGACCAAATAGGGAAAAGAAGTTTACACTGGCCACACGACCTCCTCCTGTGTTGCGGGCGGTGAATTCCAGGGAGGCCGCTCCTGCGTTCCCCTCCGGCCCCCTCCTCCAGCCCCAGCAGCTTAAACTTGTGGGAGTAACCTCTGGGCTCCAAGAGGCCAAAAGGTGCTGGACTTGTGCTGAGCGCACAGACGTGTGTAAAGCGGTTTTCCGATGCCACAGTGTAGGATCCCCGCGCTTCCTCCGGTGCGTCAAGTACGATTTGGCAACCCTCAGGGCCAGGCTCCGCTCTCCGGGCCAAGAGGTGGAGCAGAGCGAGGAGGGGCGGCAAGACCTCGAGAAGGTGCTGGCAGAACGTCAGCCCCGCGTTTGGCCTTGACTCCCCTTAGTTGCCTTGACCCCGGGGCGTTTTAAGGGCAGAGCTTTCCTTCCGAAGCCTCGACTCGCGACCAAGTTTTGCTCTGGCCCAAGTGAGAAATTTCTACGGTGGATGTAACTCCTGAGCGGCTTCTAATTTTGAGGATCCCTAGGTTTCCTAGCGTTCCTTGCCCTCTCTCTTGGCTCCAGTTAAGCTTCCCAGCTCCGTCCCGAAGCCCCAGGGGAGAAAGACAGGACTGGGAAAGCCATCCCCTCTCTGAGCCCCTCGCAGGCGACCATCCGGGTTTCCAATCGCCGGAGATTGAAAAAGACAGAAGGCGTGCCGCGTGCGCAGACAGTTAGTTAATGGAAACCCTGTAAATCGGTTTTAAGTGCACCCAGGACGGAAGGGGAGGAAGGTGTAGGTGGTGATGATGGGGGATGGGGCTATGATGGGGTGGGGTCAGCCGCATCCTCGCAGTTCTGAAAACGAGAGCCGCTTACTTCCCTCCCATCGTTCTTAATTTAGAAAAATAAATTTATTAAAATCGCATGGATAGGGAAACCCGAGCTCCCCAGCCCGCCCCAAGCGGAGGAGTGAGCGGATTCCCTTGGCAGTGAACCCGGCTGCGGCTGTCCCCCTCCCCGCTTCCTCCTCCCCCCTTCCCTGCCCCCCTCCCTCCTCCCCGGCGGGGCACTGCTACTACGGCGATCGCCACCTCACGCAGAAGGAATGCTCGAAGTATGCACACGTTCCCAAAAGTAGACCTCCTTCACCGCCGGAGGAGCATACATCACCCCGTGGCAGCCGTCCACCTTCTCAGGCGTTTCGTAACCGAGTAAACTGAGAGCTGGGAACAGCCCTCTATTAAGTAGCCCGCGGCGCGGAGCCTCTTCCCACTCGACGAAGGCGAGCCGCCCCAGACGCGTCCGCGCGCCGGCAGCTGCGGTCCCGGGCCGTCTCCGCCTGCCCTGCGGCGTCCGCCTCTCCGCCCGGGATCCTCCTTCTCGTACAAGTTCGCCCCGGTGGCCCTGCCGCTGCCCACCTCCGGGCAGCCGCCAGGTGCGCCCGGAGCGCAGCGCCGATTGCCGGGGCGCGCGGGGGCCACACCGAGGGCCGGCTTCTACGACGCCGGGAAGCCGCTACCGCCGCCGCTACCTCGGTCACCACCGCCTCAGGTCGGTCCGGCTCCGGCCCCGTCACCTCGTCCCTTCCAAAGAAAACTAGGGAAACTTGCTTCTAGCCTCTTCCTTGCTCGGTTCTAAGCCACTAAGGAGCCCGAGCGGGGACCGTTTGGACTTGTGCCTGAGATCTGCCGGGTATTCTGAGCTTTTTGTGATTCGTCTGAGTCATTGAGGGGGAAAGAATTGTAGGTTTTCTGAAGAGCTGATGCAGGGAGGCTGTGCGCGCGTAAAGCACCCCGTTCGATGTGCCAGAGTGTGGAGGGATTTCGTCTATAGATGCTTCGTTGAAATTGACGCAGGGCGCGCCGGCTCCCGGGGCCGCCAGTCCCTCAGGGCCTCGCGGCTGCCGCGGTGCCGCACGCGCGCAGGGAAGGTGTTTTAGCGATGCACGGCGCGGAATTCTTTGGAGGGCCGGCGGAGGGCTCTGCCCCTCGTCGAGGCTGCGTCGGTGTGTGTGGCATCCGGAGACAGACTCCCGGGCGAGTGATCTGGCTCCTTTCTCTGCTTTTCAAAGCATCCCACATGGTGGGTCAGCTCAGCTCTCGGGGACTCAGCTTTGGCCGACTTTATCCAGCTGCTGGAGGCAGCTCCCTCCCCCGACCTCTCCCCCTCAGTGCATAAGTGGACGCCCTACTCAGGGTCGTGGAACCTCTGGGGGAGTTTCCATCCCATATCCAAAGAGGGTAGGGATCAGAGAGTTATTTACGGAGCGGGGACTGTAGCCAGGCAGCAGAAGAGGTACAGCAAAGGAGGCACCCGTAGGGTCCTTACGGGGCTTTCTGGGACCCCTTTCCCTCCAACTCACCCCGGATTATGTGGCCTTCTGAAGTGTGCTGGAACGCTGGGGAGGGACGGGGCAAGAAAGGAAATGAGCGCTAAACTCGGTCCTTGGGTAACGAATGTCAAGGTTGCTGTGGGTGATGCGCAGGGGATCTGGAGGCACCCCGCGGGGTAGGGGTGAGGGTGTCACTTCCTTTTTTAACTTGACAAGGGAGTTAAAGGAATTGGCCTTTTCCAGCGGAGAGGGGGGAGGGGACGAGTTGGCAAGAGGAGATGAATCCCGTAAGTCTCCTACCGCTTTCCCCACCCCCGCAATTGACTCGTATTCATACATGAGGGTGAAGTGAGGGAATCCTCGCTGCCACGTAGGGGCGGCCGCTTTCAGATTTTATGTCTGAGAGTGCTCAATGAAGTGCTGCTAAACATTCATATAAATATTTTGGCTAAAAGGAGATAAAACTTTTTTTTTTTTTTTAACATATGGGTGGAATGCCTGGCTGGCTGGCCGAACTGATTCTATGTTCAGATAACCCCGAGGCATGATTCCTTGTGCCGCTGAGTCAGGTAGCCGATAGGTGGCGCTCTAGACCCAGGCAATAGCCCTTCCACTACTCAGGTTTTTGTAGCTAGTGAAGAGGTTTAAAAAAAAAAAAAAGCACCACACGGTTTTTCGCTGGGTCGACTGTTAGCCTTTAACTTTTCTCGAGCATGACTGCCAACTGAGTTGGAAATTATTATAGCAAAGTTAAGGCCAGATGACGGGACAATGGGCCAGTCTCACCTCTTGCTTTTCACTGATGTAGAAAAGGGTTAGAAATGTCAAACAGTTGTTAATTAGGAAGAAAGAAATTGCTAGAGTTCTTGGATCCCCAGAGCAGCGACAAAAGTTTAATCTTGGCTTCATAAAAATGAGCTCCGGGCAATTTGGCACACCCGTTCATCAGACATTTAAAATGCAATTTGCACTCAGGTCCAGGAAAGCTGCCCTAATACATTGTGCCAATAATTTGGAAAGACGCGGTTGGAGGTTGTCAGTTTCTTTTCTCAAAGAGGGCTCGACCTGTGGCTCATTTTTGGATTCCCAAGCATGACTTCTTTTTTCACGAGGCCTGGTGTGTTGTCTTACAATCATTTATGTACCTCAGAATCAATTCTCTTTTTATGTTTTGCTTCTGGAAGGCCCCCCCCCTTTTAAGTTCGTTGCTAGTAGCTTTTGTCTCCGAATTGGACCTTAGAATATTTTGGAAGATTTCCTTCTACTGACATGGGTTAGGCACCTACTGTGTGCTGGGAACCACAAAAAATGAATAAGACTATTTGTCTTTAAAGAATTAATAACCTAGTTACAGAATCAGGAAAAATCAGTGTAGAATGTATTCTCCTCCTGAGCATATAAGCCTGTAATCTTCTGGAATAAATGAGCAGTTAAATGAGAAGATTAACTATTACTGAGAATTTTATTAAAAAATGTCCTGGGAGGGGCTTCCCTGGTGGCACAGTGGTTGAGAGTCCGCCGGCCGATGCAGGGGACACGGGTTCGTGCCCCCGGTCCGGGAAGATCACACATGCCGCGGAGCGGCTGGGCCCGTGAGCCATGGCCGCTGAGCCTGCGCGTCCGGAGCCTGTGCTCCGCAGCGGGAGGGGCCACAACAGAGAGAGGCCCTCGTACCGCAATAAATAAATAAATAAATAAATAAATAAATAAATAAAAGTCCTGGGAAAACAGGAAAGAGTGCTTTGTCTCTTCTATTGCCTTTCCCTTTTTATGATGTATTTTAGAGTTGTTTTTTTCCCCTCATCTTGAGTAAAAGATTATCAGCTGTGAAGATAACATAGCTAGCAGGGGGTCAGGTTTCTCTTGGTCTGCACATATTTCTGTATAATCCATGTCAGACCTTCAAGAGCTGCGTATTTGTAGGCAGAACAAAATGAAGAAAAAAGAGAGTAAAAGAGGTTTATTATACTTTTCCAAATTACCCCGAGACCACTTAAAGTACCGTTACCTAAAGAGTTCAGCAGCTAGGAAAAAACGGCTGGCCAAATAAAACCCCCAGCTGGAAGAGGCATTTGGTTGAGTCAGGGAAAAGATGACCTCTGAATTAGCCATCACCCAGGGGGATGGAGTTATGTGGGGCGTGGTAAGGCCTTCACCCCGGATGTTAAGCGGGGCCAGCCTCCAGGAAAACAGGACCCTCTTTAAACTTGAACTCCCTCTTAGTGCCCGTGATTAAACTGCTACAGATGAACTTGACTTACACTGCTTCACAATAGGCCCATTATATGCTGGTCTGGGCCTTAGGTTATTAAGGCAGATCTGGTCGGGTCCTGGCCCGGGTCCAGGCTCCAGTTCTAACCTGGCTCCCGGCCTGCCCGGACCCGGGTCTGACGCCGTCACTGCTTCCTCCCGCAGATCCCTTCATGCGGCTTTGAGCCCCGAGGCCGAGCATGCGGACCAGGCTTCCCCCAGCGCTCGCCGCCCTGGGCGCGGCCCTGCTCCTGTCTTCCATTGAGGCAGAAGGTAAAAGGCTCTTCCCTCCTTCTCCCCCGTGACCATGAAGAACTCTAGAAAGGAAAGAAGCAGATCTTTCTTGTCTCTGTTGCTTGCTGTGTTTCTCCCTGCGCTTCGTGTGTTCTCCCGGAGTTTCTGTCCTTCGGAGAAACGCCCCCTTCTCTGAGGTCTGTCCATTTCCCAGCTCTCAGGTCTCGCTCTTTCGTATTCTGCTTAAGCCGTCCCGTACAGTGCTGTGTGCCCTCCTTGCTCTGGTCTCTGCGGTGTGCTGTCCACACTGCCACCGACACGGCCGCCTTCCGAGAGGACCAGCCGTCCGGGAGGGGGCGACGGCTGCACCCAGCTCTGCGGGACGAACACCTCCGGGGGGGGGTTACCCAGGAGCCCCGGAGCGCGGGCGCGCTCGCTCGTGCGCGTGGCTGGTTAGCACCTGGCTCGGGACTGCGACCTCGGTGACAGCACGCAATAAAAGACTCCAACAGAGCCGGCTCTGCGCGTCTGTGTGTTTTGTGGGGAGTTCAGTCGGCTAGGCGGGCGGTGCAGGCAAATGAGGTAGCAGCCCAACCGCCCAGGTGACTGGCGGGCCAGCAGAGATCCGGGACGCGGGGTGTGTTCTCGCGGCCCGAGGTCGCCGCTGTCTCTGTTTGGTTCGCTGGGCTACGAGACCCGTGGCCCAAGCCCAGGCCCAGCCCCACGCGAACAGGTTGGGTCTGGGCCAAGGTTCTCAAGCTAGGAAGCTAGCGGGCGCCTGGCAAGCCGGGCACCACCTACCCCTCCCTCCTTCTCTCAGCTTCAGACCTGAGTGCGGAGTCGGTCAGAGGTTCGGAGATGGGTCTCAGGGCCTCAGGGTCTGCAAAACGGCTCAGTACGCTCCAGCCCTTGGAAAACGAAGGACTTCTGCTAGAGTTTTAACCTTGTTTTAGGCTTGCTGCGGTGTGCACTTGATGCCTTCCTTTCTCAGCATTCGCGGAACAAGCCCTTTCTGTATATTGACCCAAGAGGGGCTTCTGTGTCCTCTCAGTTATCGTTGGAGACCTGATAAACTAGATTTATTGTTCTGCAAGGTAAATGGGGTAATACCATAAAAGACATCTTAAGAAATGTATACTTTTTTCCAATGCAGAAATGCCCCCGATGAAATTAAGGGAGGAGAGCAATACTTCTGTGTGGGTCAGTGTGGAAGGGGGGTAGGGCGGGGGGGGGGTTGTGTTTCTTAGAGGCTGTGGGGAAGGAGAGCTGTTTTATGACCACACTGAGATTTTCAAAAACTTTCTATTGTGTTTGATTCTCTAGTTTGAGACTGCAGGTACAAAAGACCAAGATTGGGCAAAGCAGGGAGTCTTCAAAATGTACGGCTTGTTCAGAAAAGTGAGGGAAACTTGCTGGCTCTTCTTATCTGATTAATACTTTATGAATGTAGAGGCTTTTCAGAGTGGCCTCTGTGAAGTAATATTCAGATGAGATTGCCTTTAATGTTCCTTTCTATGTCGTTGTTAGGAAGGAATTTCACTTGAGGAACTTCTGGAAGCCCTACTAAAGATGTTTTTAGATAATTCACTAAAGCGGCATATTTACTGCCCATTAAGAAAATAGTTATTTGAAAATCAGAAAGGGTTGAGAAGTCTTAGGACAAGACTTGAGTTGGAAATGATGTAAATGGAAAAAAATCAGTTCTGAATTGGATAATGGCTGGTTAGCAAAGTGCAGTTGGAAAGAACATTTTACTCTCTACATTACTGATTGTTTCCGTATTTCTCATAATTTATCTTTTAGATTTGTATTTATTTCCACATTATACAGCTCTTTCTTTTGCTTTCTTAAGCTGTTTCTCTTCTTGTCTCTCACCCACTTAGTCCAGCATTTAATAATGATCCTTTTGTAGGATCTGTTATTTGGAGGGGGCCTTATTCTAGTTTGGCACTGTCAGATAGAAATACATTGTGAGCCACAGATGCAAGCCACATATGTAACTTAAAATCTTCTGGTTATGACATTAAAAAAGGAAAAAGAAGAAGGAGAAATTAATCTTTATAACATATTTCACTTAACCTAATATATCCATAATATTACCATTTTAACATGTAATCAATATAAAAATTATTAGTAAGTTATTTTGCATTCTTTGTAGCTAAGTCTGAAATTGGGTATGTATGTTATGCTTGCAGCGCATTTCATCTGGACTGGCCATATTTCAAGCGCTTGATAGCCACGTGTGGTTTGTGGCTCCAGTACTGGACAGCAAACCTCGGGTGTTAATTACTAAGTGGCCCCAGGAGCCTGGGAAGGGCTAACAAAGTTTGTGGCCAAGGCCTTTCTGGGGACAATGGGCTGCAAACAGAATTTCTCTGAAGTATTTCTGATGGCACATTTCACAAATTCAACTGGCAGCCCTGCTTCTTGATATGTTATTTTGATCTTAGTTCAAAAGTAGCCATTGTGGAGGGTGGGAGGGAGACCCGAGAGGGAGGAGATATGGGGATGTATGTATATGTGTAGCTGATTCACTTTGTCATAAAGCAGAAACTAACACACCATTGTAAAGCAATTATACCCCAATAAAGATGTTTTTTAAAAAAAGGGTACATTAAAAAAAAAAAGTAGCCATTGCTACTTTTCTTTCCCTTTTGCAACTCATACTTGTACTCTTGTATTCATACTATTTTCCAGTCAGTTTCTACTTACTTGTTTTTATATGTTGAAAGCTCAATACCTTTAATTAAAAGGTTTTGGCGTTCACTTTTTGCATTGCTCCCTTTTTATAGGGGTACCGCCTTTGTCATGTTGTTTTCTTCTACCTACTTAAACAAGGAACTTTATTTTTCATAATACAGTATTTGTTCCATAGAAATAAAAGTGAAAGTGATTTTTTTTTTGCTTTTAATATTTGTAATTTTTAGCTACAGCATAGACTTTATTAACCTTATAACCTGGCCAGTGCTCTGTAAGATCTAGAATGTGTAACTTATTTTTGGTTCCTGTATCATATAGTATGTAAATTGCCATTTAGAAAATTTAACGCTTTGCATTTAAAGATTAATGGCCAGTGTTCCCTGAGAATTAGACACTTTTCTAGTTAATCTAGAATTTGAGATGGACATATGTTTTGTAAAAAATAGAGTTGTAATTTTAGTAAGTCTGATTTGTAGTTCATAATATATAATGAACGACTGGATGTTTTTAATTCATGAGTGAGTTGAAGTCTTAAGCTTTATTTATCTTACGTCTAGGTTAAGAGGCTAATTAATGTATATTTCTATAATCCTGTGTCTAACTTATGTTCTAACAGAAATTTCAAACTCGACGGGAACTTACAGATCATCTATTCTAATCCTCTCATTTTCCAAATGAGAAAATGAGGACCAGAGAAGCTGAATAACTCAGTCAACTAACCTGATTGCCTAGGGACAAGGCATAGACAAGACCCAGGTCTTCTAGTCCTGGTTTCGTGCTAGGTTTGCCCACACTGTGCTGCTTTTCTTGCTTGACCCAGTCAGTCTCATGAAAGGATGCATTTTGTAATCTGTACAGAATAATTTATTACTTGTCTAAAATATTAACTTTTCAACTGCTTATTTTTGGTATCTTATAAACACAGACGAAATGAGTATCTGTATCATGGCAGAGATCATTAAATTTATACTAGCTTTGGACGGAAAATTTAAACTAATGTGTACTGAATATAGTAAGACCACACTTTGTGCACTTCTCAAGGTTTCTGCCATTAAGGTAGTACCCTTCTCAGTGTTGCCATCACAAAGATTAGACTAAAGGTCTTACTAGTTCATCAAGATGATATTTTAGTAGTGTGTTCTCAGTTTTCCTTTACCTTTAATACATTTTATACACTTGCCAAATCTTACTAATCTCCTCCCACCTGTTCGTCCATCTATCCATCCATCCATCCATCCATCCATCCATCCACCTCTGGGTAAACTTTTATGTCTTCCTCTTGGGTGCCATAATTAAAAACAATGTTTTGTAAAAAAATTATATATCAAGGTAGATACTTTGGTTTCAAAATTGCTTGAACAAGTTGTGAAGTTAATATACCAAATTCTATCTGTATCTGAATTGGAGATGTCTGAATAGCACATATTGATTTTGACCAGGCATCAAATAAAGGTTTTTTATAGAGTAGAGAAATACTTATGTATATTTTAATAGGCAAATACATATCAATATTGGTTTCTAAAGTTAATCTTTCACTCAAATATTTCTTATTTTTTACATTTAAGCAAGTATGGTAGGAAGCTGTATGCTCTGGAGTCAGACTATGGGATCAAAGTTTTTCTGCCTATTAGCTGTGTTAACCCTTGCGAATTTCACAGACTCACCCGTTAATCAGGGATAATTAGGCCACTCTTCTGGGTGATCATGAGAAAAGAAGGAGACAGTATAGAAAGTGACTAGCTCTCTGCCTGTCACAGAAGAGACACTCAGCAAATGCTAGCTATAATTATTCCTAAAAAGTCCTAAATCCTGCCAGTTTATCTAAGGAAGATATCAGCAGAATGCAGCTTTCATAGCATAGCTTTTTGATAACAAAAAGCATTATTCATAAATATGAACTTAAACTGCTAGTGTTATGAATACTTAAAATTTTAGTTTCTTCACTATCAGTGTTCAGTTTTATGAATATATATGACTGCTATCTTATTTATTTATAATTTTACTTCTATTTGTCTTCGTTCAGATTCTTCTTCTACACAACTATGACTCTTTACAATCATAATCATCCTAGAAATATTCTGGCATCTGCATAGACGCTGCTTGTAACAATGCAAGGGCGGTTGTGAATTATTTTTATATAAAATAAAAGATTTTCAAAGTTAATGAAGATACATTTCGCATTGATTCAAGTTGACAGGGGTCCACACTCACACCTGCTTTATTATCTCTTTTCATGAGACAAACAAGCAAAATATATAAACAGAATGGCAAGCCTAAAAGGTTTTACAAGAGATAAAAGTGGCAAGAAGAAAAGTGGAAAGGGCTCTCTGTTGTACACAAGCTGGTCGACCATTCTTTCCTACTTTTGATCCCCAAGTACCACATCTGAGTTTCTATAAACACCTTAAAATCCTCTGAAATGTTAAAGACTTTTCCCAACAGTCAATTTTTCAGTTTTTCTGGAATCCTGGTCATTTGGAAATCAACAAGGTGGGCGGCTGCTGCCCCTCAGCAGCTTTAACCTAATGTCTGCTGCTTCAGGTCAATTTCCTTGCAAGGTTGGTGGTACTGTTTTTCCATGTACTGATTTTTTTTAAAAGCATGCTCAGGCCAGTTGCGTCTGCCTTTGCATTAAATTTGTCCTGAGCCATTGCTACTGGAACAATATTTTATAATGATATTCTTAATACCTATTGTCCTATTAACATCTGTTGCATGCTTGTTATACTAAGTGATGACTGCCAGTAAACCTCTCAAAACGGTTACAGACAGCAGAATGTTGAGTAATTAAACTATGCATGTAGATTAACAGTCTAATCTCACTGCCTGTGTATGGATAGTAAGAAAATAACATTTATTCCATTACTAGCGTATCCAATAAGAATAAAAAGCCATCTCCTACAGTTGGAAGCAGCAGTTCATTAAAGCAAACGTTTGCTTAATTTGTATAATTTCCATTAAAATGTGCTATTAATATTACATAAATACCTAACCCCAGTTCAATTCTATGACTCATGTCTCAAAGCTACTGCTATAGTTCAATTGACCTTTAGGAAAACCTAAAAGGAGACTGTAATCTCTCAAAAGAGAGACAAAAATTCTGACTCACCAGGAATACTTTCAATCCGAAACACTTTAAGAAGAGTATGGCGGAAAGTCATCTTATTGTGTGGACCTGCTTCAAGAGTAATACTTTTTAATGCATCGACCATGCACTGACAGTGAGTCAGTACAATGCTGCATGATGAGGCATGAACACTGCAGAGAGAATATCATTATAAAATATTTCTGGAATGTCTTTGTGTAATGACTATTGTACATGGAGGCTTTCGTTCATTGTGGGAAACTAAAAACAAGTCAACATTTCATTGACACATGCATGATGCTGTACAGTTTTGTATGTAAACTATTGCTTTCTGTACTTTTCAATTATTCCTGTCATTGACTTCTCCAAGATTTATGCGCAGTCGTGTCTTCAGATGGCTGATCCTTCCTCACTATTTTCTTTAAGTTCTGTAAATAAATGTCCATAAATATACATTGATGTTGTCTTTTCATAATTAACCATTGTTTTGTAAAGGACCATACTGGCATTTTAATTTAAAATGCCACTTCTAGTATGGAGTATACCTGCTGCAAAGGAAAATAACAGTGTTGGTTTACACCTTGCAAACGTACCGCAAATTGGTGTAAACAGGCAGAATGTTTGTTAGTTTTATAAACATCTGTATATCACTCTTTATATACTTATAACTGATTGACACCCCTTATTACTAGTTTTGAACATTGGTCTATATGAATACAAATATACATTTAAATGTATATTTCCTTGTGAGACATAACAGTGCTAAATTTCCCATGATTCCTCCTTTTTATTAAAATACATTTTTCATCTCTGCCACAGATTGAGAATTATCAAACAAAAATTAATAACAAGGCAATGATGCAGAGAATGAACCAAAATATCGTTGATCCTTTTCCACATCATGGAAAAAATGTATTATGTCAGTGCTCTCACTTAACCTCTGTGGTTGTAAGCAGGTTGTGATTTGGCATGCTTATTCAAAGTGCACTCAGCATGTATCGAAAGTTCCTTAATTGTTATGTGAATTGTTTGCATATGTGGTTATTATATGTGATTTCACTGTACCTGTATCCAAATATGTTTCTATTATGCTTGATTTTGCTGGCCATTCTTGGATGACCGAGCAACTCAAGAATCCAAAGTGTTTTGTGCTGTCTTCTGTAATATGTATACTCTCTGATGTTTTGTCACATCTTGTCAGCTTTTAATTTTATTCTCGTCCAACAAGATATCTTTTATATTTGTTGGAAACAAATTTATGCAAAGACAATTTTAGTAAGCTTTGCTCAACACAATTCTTTATTAATTAAATTGACCGTTTTGTGACATTGGAAAATGTAACTGATATCAACTCTCTCTCTTGCAGTTGACCCACCTTCAGACTTGAATTTTAAAATTATAGATGAAAATACTGTTCATATGTCATGGGCAAGACCACCTGATCCAATTGTGGGTTTCAAAATAACAGTGGACTCCACAACGGGTAAGTTTTGAGATGATGGGATTTTAGGACAGAGACATCAAAGGTGATATAATCTGATTTTTTCCCCTCCTTCCATTTCATTATGAGGCAGCCAGGATTTAGAAAACCTGAGGGGTTCACCTAACGTTGCAAGATATTTGGTGGGCTCAGGTCTCCAGATTTCCAGCCCAGGACCCGTTATTATATTTTTATAGTGTTAGCTTTATTAACTTGGTTTGCTGTGCTAAGCTGTTGTTACTAAAAAGAGACTCCCCCCCCCATCAGAATATTGCTGGTAATCTTTGCTTTTATAAAATAGAATGATCATTTCTTGACATTTTTCTTGAATCACTTAATCTGTCCAACACTTCAAGTGACAAGTGATGAAGTGAGTTGTTACGCCTTGCCCAGCGTCCTGCACACTTCAGTACTCAGGACACAGATTCTGGGATGGTGGTGAGCTGCCATGATGGAAGACAACAATTTACTAGATAGATTTCTGTAGATCCTAAGGCTAAGAGTCTTTGAAAGAAGACAACTTGTTTTGCTTGTTCTCAAAAGTTTTCTTTAGTATTCGTGATGTTGCCCAAGTGTGGAGAATCCATCTCTGTTGATTAACTTTTATTTCTAACGTGGAATGGGAAAATAACCAGTTTTACTAGCACTGGCCAAGTGGTAGGAAGAGGTCTGTTTTGGCTGACAGAAGCGATAGATGATGTCAACATGACTTAGCACCAGAGCTGTGTTTACATACTTGTGGCCTTTAAAAAATACCACTGATTTTAAATGCTGGTTTATCAGGAAATTGGGAAGCTGTATTTTTCTCCCATATGATCCGAGAACTTAAAAAGCGATCAAGAATTTACTTTTTATTCCTTGAATATTTTCTTCCCAAATATATTTGCCGTTAACTATTTCATTTATTCCAAAGCAGAAAAACAGTTGAAAAGAGTTCATCTGGTTTCCAGATGTTGGCGATGACTGACTCCTATACCTTAAAAACCTGGCAGGGCCCTGGTGTCTTGTTTTCCCATGGGGGCCCTGGTGGGTTCTGCAATGCTCCACATGTAAACCTGGAGCATTTCTCAGGGTTCTTTTACATTCGTTACCTTTTTCGATTATTTATGTTTTGATGAAAATTTAATATGTTTAAGAATTTTAAAAGTCACTTAGTCCCTAAGAACTACTGTGTTTCCTGATTGAATTGAGCATTATCATAATCTAGAAGGAAATACATAATTGTCAGTATATAAGGAAACGCTCAGTACACTGTACCTTGAAATGTTTGATACCTAGTTAAGTCAATTCAGAGGACCATGGTTACCCATTAGAGTATGCTCCCATCCCCCGCTGGAGTACGGAGGATGCACTTCTGTAGAAGAGGATGCTGTTTCCCAGTAGATGTTCCTTTTAACCTATGGGGTTTGTTGTCTTTGAGTTGATTTTCAGCCCTTCTTTTTCTTTCAGTGCCCTCCTCCAATGCATCATTTAAAATTAAATTATTTTCTGCTTTATCTCTAACTTATAAAAAAATTTGTTGTCTACCATTAATATTCAAAAATAATGAGAGATTTTTGTTTGATATTCTGGTATATCTTTAATCTAGAGGAATACTTGAGTCCACAAACAAATATGGAATATGATTGTAACAAGTAAAGGCAATGCCAGTCCATTTATTGAATTTCTAGAATTCAAAATGTTTGTTTTGGAAGGCAGTAAAAAATAATGTTTGGGTATTCTAAAAAAATGTGTATTTTGAATTTTCAGATTTTGAGTATATGCTATGTTATATGTGAAAAAAGTTTTGTTGCATTGATGTTTTTCTTTCTGTATTTTCAGATGGGCCCACTAAAGAATTTACCCTTGCAGCTAGTACCACTGAAACTTTATTAACAGAGCTTATACCTGAAATAGAGTATGTGGTGACAATCACTTCATATGATGAAGTAGAAGAAAGTGTACCAGTTATAGGCCAATTAACAAGTAAGCACACATATAAAGTACTTTTATACCTTATATTTTGCAGAAGATTTCTCCAACTTTCAAATTTAAGTTGTTGTTATGCAGAGTTAATTTATATCCATATTAACTATTCTTTCAATGATGCTAGATGTTAGTAGCTGTGAATAATTCATTCCTGATTTATAATCCTGGTCTCTGGAAACAGCGGGAATATGATGAATGAAAACTGTTAAAAACATTAGGCTTTGCCAGACAACAATGTTAATATCCATTTTGAAATATATCTAAAATCTCCCTAAAAATAATGTATTTGCAAGGGAATGCTTATTTGGCTGTATTCTCTGACCAGCCGGGAATGGACCATACATTTGAAAGACAACGTACTTATTTTCTTCTTAGGAAGTAATTGTATGGGTCCATTTCTTTTTGTAATAATCAAGTTTTGATTCAGTTCAAACAGGTGGCCCGATAAAGCCAGGGGAGAAGAAACCTGGAAAAACAGAGATACAAAGTAAGCATTTCCCTTAATATTTGTGCTTGGCTTTGCAGAAGTTATAAATGTAATCTAAAGGAGATGTTCCAACTAGGTCCATAGTTTGATCTCACTCCTATATTAATTTCTGTAAGCTTTATCTACAGGAAGTACAGGCAACGTAATAGTAATGTATGACTAAGTGGTTATAACACCTACGTTCTGACTTTCTAACCTTTCATTCTATGTACTAAATATTCTTTTTACTGGGAGTGTTTTAAATGTGTGTGTGTCCAAGTTCCCCTGCAGGATTTTGGCAGTAGGTGAAAAACAAAGCTCGTCACTGGACTTAACTCCTTTCTCAAAGACAAACTATAGAAATAGGTGGTAGCTCAGGGACGCATGAGAGCTATAAGGCTGGACCACAAGGGAGATGCCCTCACAGTGTTTTCAGCAATTCCATTGCCATGAAAATGTATTTCTATGTCTCTGTATATGTTATGCTTGTTTCTAGGGTGTTTACATGGGCTTAGTTGGTGCAGTTGTAACCGTTTCCGGAGTCTCCGTAAGACGTCTCTGATAAGTTGATGCATTTGTAATCAAATGAAAGCAATTTTAGTGTCTGGTTTTGTGGCTTCTAGCCCCTTTTGGTCTTACACTGCTCTGTGTGACTTGCTGGGATGGAGCCCTGAAGGGTTTCTTGGACTTCTAATTTTGCCACCTTGTAAATTGGATTTATGACTCAGGATAACAATAAAAAGATCGTGACCATGAAGTTCCCTTTATCCTGAATTTTTCCCGCCAGGTCACTGGTTATAATTCTTCTTCATGTCTACTTATCTGAAGCGAAGTTTATAGTATGCAGTTACAACGCAGATATTTTCCCTGAATCATCAATATTTATTCTAAATCAAAGCATTATTCTAAATACTGACTTTCAGTAGGCTTAAATTGGCCCATTAAATAGTAGGCAAAAATTATTTAGGCATGCAACTTGTATTGGCTTGCAAATTTCCCAGGACCTTTCCTCCTCTTCCTAGCCAAATACTTCTCTTATTATCTACCAACTGACTGCAGGGACAAAAATATCTTCAGAAAATTCACTCAGCTTTGCCTTATGAATACAGATTTTCATAAAAACCAACCTGTTGCCCCCTCCCCACCTGACCACAGAGAGAGGGAAAAATATGTTTGGTTATAAAGGCCAATTGTTGCAATTTTAGTGATTTAAGGGTACTGCATATATTTTTACTTTTGAATGAAAATGTTTCCCCCCCGTTTTGTTTAGTACAAGAAGGTTTTAGTTGTCAATTTAAAATACATTGATATGGACATATATACACTACCAAACGTAAGGTAGATAGCTAGTGGGAAGCAGCCGTATAGCACAGGGAGATCAGCTCGGTGCTTTGTGACCCCCTGGAGGGGTGGGATAGGGAGGGGGGGAGGGAGGGAGACGCAAGAGGGAAGAGATATGGGAACATATGTATATGTATAACTGATTCACTTTGTTATAAAGCAGAAACTAACACACCATTTAAAGCAATTATACTCCAATAAAGATGTTAAAATAAAATACATTGATAATTAGGACAAGATATTATGGCGATTTTGCATCACATTTATGCTTGTTGGTACTTCTGTTAAGACTCCATTAACCCTCTAGATTAACCAGCTGCAAACTTTAGACAATTATATTGTAAGATGCAGGAGAATTGTTAAAAAAGATGTGCTCTTTTCTTCAACCCTACCGCATTTGCTTAAATGGTACAGCAATTGTTTTGTATTTATTGATCTCAGAATACCAAGAATGAAAACACTTTGCTTACGTTTCTTTCGTATGTCTCCTAGATATTTTATATAGCTTTTACTTGGAGAAAAGAGTGAGGATATGGTTATAAAAATAGACAAATCAATAGCAACGATACTTGGGTCACAGGCTCTTGGAGAATGGGTCATATATGTATCTAGTCTTGCACAGTGTCTTATACAACAGTTTAAAGACATATAGTTGCAGAAATGCATACTGAAAATGCTTCTGTGTGTGCCAATAAAGTTTTACATTCTTTTGTGCATGTCAGTTGTGGGTAAAGAACAATGTGAAAAGTTCTAATGAACAAAATGATTTTAGGAGCCAACCTTTTTGCCACGTTAGTTTGTATTCCTTAATGCTAGATAGATTTATTAGTGTGTCATTTAAAAAATATATCACATGTATTTCAGAATGCTCTGTCAGTGCCTGGACTGATTTAGTGTTCCTTGTGGATGGCTCATGGAGTGTGGGAAGAAATAATTTCAAGTACATTTTAGACTTCATTGCTGCTCTTGTGTCTGCTTTTGACGTTGGGGAAGAGAAGACAAGGGTTGGAGTTGTTCAGTACAGCTCTGACACCAGGACGGAATTTAACTTAAATCAGTACTACCAACGGGATGAGCTGCTTGCTGCAATTAAAAAAATCCCATACAAAGGTGGCAACACGATGACAGGTATGTTTTTACAAATTGTGGTATTGTTTAAGGTAAATGAAGTATCTATTTGGGAAAGAAAGGATGCATTGCCCAAATTATCATATGTTAAATAATTTTGAAATTAATCCCATAGCTTTTGATTTTGGTAAAATTGTGTCACGTGGAACTGAACATATTTCTTTTTCATTTCAGGGGAAGCCATTGATTACTTAATTAAAAATACTTTCACGGAATCTGCTGGATCAAGAGTTGGCTTTCCCAAAGTGGCAATTATTATTACAGATGGCAAATCCCAGGACGAAGTGGAAATTCCAGCAAGAGAGCTTCGAAGTATTGGGGTTGAAGTGTTCTCTTTGGGTAGGTCAAGTTTGGTTAAGTATTTTCATTTTAGAACTACTTTAATACTTAATGGCCAGGAAGATGAAGGGTTGATTCCTCAAGGAACGATTCTTTCTCAAGGAAGGAAAGCAGTTTTTACTGCATTTGATAGTATAGTGTTAATCCAGATCATTTTTGAGTAAAACTTCTGCTTATCTATTTCTCTCACGTAACTCCTTTAGCATACGCATTAAGTAAGGCGGTATTCACATTCTTTGTCAACACTCTGCTTTTCAAAGAATGCTGGGCCAATGATTCTAATAAAGATCCTCCTCCTATTATCATTAAGTGTTTTTTATGTTTCCTCTCTTATGTAACACTTGAAGAATTCAGAGGGTTCCAGCTCATTCAGGACTCTGGAAGTAAAAAGTATTATCTTTACAGATGGCAGGGACAAATGATGGCATGGTTGGCATGAGAGCCCACTCTGTTTTACCAACCAGCCTTTTGCCTCTTTGGCCATGTTACGTGAAATGGGAAAATGCTTTTGTCATTTCAACAGTTGCACATTCCTTAGGACGCAAAACAATTCCAGTTTATGACTGAATAGGACTTGAAAATGTCTTTACTTCCCACACTTCCCTTCCCATATCCTTGTCCTTTTTTTTTTTTTTTTAAGGCATTAAAGCCGCAGATGCAAAAGAACTCAAACAAATCGCCTCCACACCTTCCCTAAATCACGTTTTCAACGTGGCCAACTTCGACGCGATTGTGGATATTCAGAACGAGATCATCTCCCAGGTGTGCTCAGGTGTGGACGACCAGCTTGGGGAATTGGTCAGTGGAGAAGAAGGTGAGTGAATTGTTGGGCGTTCCCATGTGTCCCGCTCTTCCATTACTTGAGAGCAGTTACGGCTTCACAGGCAGGGGGACATTTAGTTTGGCGTTCTGGTTCTATTAAATGGCGGAGGAAAAGAGTTTCCGTCAGCATACTCTGCAGAGTGTTTTCAGGGCTCTTAAGAATATTTCAAAGATCAGTCAGTTCGATCCTCCCACATTTGGAACATGCTTCCATTTTATTGGTCATTGCTTTTAAGTACATGGGAGAGAGAAAAGACATTTCATAAGCATCCTTTGGAGTATTAGAAAGTCACAGTTTCCATAATTGTTCGCCTCTTAGCCTAAGAATTCACAACTGATTAAAGATAAGTTCTAAAGAGCTACATCTTCAATCATATAAAGTCTTTAATCTACAAACCCCAAGTATTTTGGCAATGTTACTATTATTTCATGGGCTCTGAATCTCTTTCTTTGTTTTACCGCCTAATGTCTGATTGTTTGCTCTGCTTTATTACAAAATCCACCCCCGCCCATCTTCCCCCTGGTCAACCTCTCTTTACTCAGTCTTTTAAAACATTCACGTGTCTCACCTTCACTAGGGTGTGTGTGCGAGGTTAGGCCAAAGTTTGGTTCTGCCCCCGTTTGAACTCTCCCTGGAAGGGGTGTGGGCTGCATTGCAGTCTGTTTTGGGGCCTCTTCTCTCTGTTGCTGGCGATCGCCTGAGACTTCCGCTCCCCAGCACTGTCTCCGCATCAATCCAGAGCTTTGCCTAAACTTCCAGTTGGCACATCCATTGCTTTCCTCCCACTGCTTCTCACTTCTTTAGGCGTCATTTTTATGGACTACATCTGATTGCCTTTTTGAGAGGACAGTGAGTAACCTTGTACATATTTTATCATCCACTGTTGTGGCCTGGCTTATAAAAACTTAGAACTATATCTTCTGGGAAACTGATTCCACTGGCAAATCTAAAACTTGCAAGATTTGGTCTGAAATAGCTTAAAATACTTTGTTATCTGCTAAGTGTTGGATTGGCTGAAAAGTTCGTTCGGAACATCTTAACGGAAAATCCCGAACGAACTTTTTTGGCCAGCCCAATACACGACTATGTTCTACACTGAGTAAGGATAGGACATTTTTAGATGATCAGTATTTGCTTGTCAGTATGCCTGTTGTAAACCATTGTTTCACCCCTGTTTGGTGGCATTATGAACATAGCTGAACTTTTTTTCTTATCTTGAATAAGTGGAAATACAATTGCTTAAGATGATAAGAACCTGTCATTTAAGAACTGCTGAATTCTTTACCTTTCTTGGCATATTATAAAGTATCTTAAATATTACATTATTATGCCTATATTACTATTAAGAGAGAAAAACTTTCTAAAGCACTGAGTAAGTCATTGATTTAACAAATATTCATCAAGTGCTTCCTTTGGTACCTGAATAAAGGCAATGAGTGTAATACCAAAACCAGAATGGAAAATCTTGGTCCCAGAGAATGAATTAGGCATCAGATGTCCTATTATTAATTTCTCCAAGGACTTCTTTTTCCCTAAACTTCTCATCTCCCTGATAAAAATTCAGGCACTGAGTCTCTTTCGGTGTGATGGGTACTGGTGGAAGTGGGGGACCGGGATTGGGGAACTTTTCCTGAGGCATTCATGATTAATTCGAATAAGGAAAACTGAGGTGCAAACCTGAAGACCTCATTAACAGGGTTGCATCTCACTGTTTTTAATCACGCTTCTGCTCATTATTTTGTAGTTGTTGAACCTCCTTCAAATCTGATTGCCACGGAAGTCTCATCAAAATACGTTAAGCTAAGTTGGAGTCCATCTCCTAGCCCAGTGACTGGCTATAAAGTTCTCCTTACACCCATGGCCGCAGGAAGCCGACAGCATGCTCTGAGTGTGGGTCCCCAGACGACCACACTCGGTGTTCGCGACCTCTCAGCAGACACAGAATACCAGATCAGCGTTTCTGCCATGAAGGGACTGACATCCAGTGAACCGGTTTCAATAATGGAGAAGACTCAGCCAATGAAAATTCAAGTGGGTGAGTTAATGGGTGTATCACTGAGTCTGGAATACCTGAAGGTCCATTTGATAGTATGCTGGTTCAGGTTTACTTTTAAACAAAATGTTTGCAATAGTTTTCTTTTAAAGAAGGCTGCTTACTAAGAAAACCGGATACCGTAGGCCTTCCATATCTGAGGTCCCGTATCCACAGATTCAACCGCTGTGTGTGGTCTGACGTTGGCTGAATCTGCAGATGCGGAATCCGCGGATCTGGAGGGCTTACTTCCCTGAGCCATTTTACAGAATGGACAAGAGCATCCCTGGAGTTTGGTGTGGGGAAGGAGGTCCTGGAACCAATCCCCCAAGGATACAGAGGGACAGCTGTATCTATATTTTATTGATTAATTTGTATTTGTTGAACTTTAATGGGCTTTCTTTCTTTTTACAGAATGCTCACGTGGTGTGGATATAAAAGCCGATATTGTGTTTTTGGTTGATGGTTCCTATAGCATTGGGATTGCAAACTTTGTTAAAGTTAGAGCCTTTTTGGAAGTTCTCGTCAAAAGTTTTGAGATTTCACCAAATAGGGTACAGATAAGTCTTGTCCAGTACAGCCGGGATCCTCATACTGAGTTCACATTGAAAAAATTCACCAAAGTTGAAGATATAATCGAAGCAATAAACACCTTCCCCTACAGAGGAGGATCTACCAACACTGGGAAAGCAATGACTTACGTTAGAGAGAAAATATTTGTGCCGAGCAAGGGTTCAAGAAGCGACGTCCCAAAGGTCATGATTCTTATCACGGATGGAAAATCTTCCGATGCTTTCAGAGACCCAGCTATAAAACTAAGGAATTCAGATGTTGAAATCTTTGCAGTTGGTGTGAAGGATGCTGTTCGCTCAGAATTAGAAGCCATTGCCTCTCCTCCTGCTGAGACCCATGTGTTCACAGTGGAAGATTTTGATGCTTTTCAGAGGATATCTTTTGAACTCACACAGTCTATCTGTCTTAGAATTGAGCAAGAATTGGCAGCTATAAAGAAAAAAGGTCAGTAGGCTTTGTAAAGTAAAAGTTACCTCTTCATGAACACAGCATTTGTGCTTCTAAAATTGTGGATAATATGCTTTGTCAATTCTTTTCATCTATAGGAAAAAGTAACCTTCCTATATTATTGAAAACTACTGAACTTAACTCATTTAGCTCTGAGATATGACTTTCTCCTAGGTGTGGGTCAGGTATTTATTGGTGAAAAAGCTGTTTATCCTAAGAGTCATGAGCTGCTTTTGATCTTAGATCCTCAGTCAGGGCGGGGAACCAGCTTTATCAAACCCATTTGTCGCATCCAGTTCAATAACCACGAATTGAGTGTCTACCATGTGTTAGATGCTCAGCTAGTTGCTTTGAATCAAAGGTGACTGGAACATAGTCCTGGATCTTTGAATCCTCCTCATGCATTCTCTTTCCTGGACCATTTTCTGGGCATCCTTCCTCACATCTGGAATTCCCTTTCCTTTTTTCTTCATTTGTCCAAATTCTGTTTTTCAACATTCGATTAAAAGTCCCATCTCTTTCATCAAGCTTCTTAATTGTTCTAGGGCTATAACACTTATCACTTATAGTCATTTGGCATTCAAATATACTACTTTCTTTTGTTAATAACTTTACACTCTCTTGTCTCTCCAATTTGATTGTATGTCCCCTAAGGACAGTGAGTGTGCCTTAAACATTGTGCCTTCCTATGATTTAGTTTAATAAATATTCTTTTGTTAGGGAAAAATTTTAAATTATTACTTTGAAATATCTGTCTACCACCAGAGGTTAATATCTGATTGACCGGGATGAATGGGAACATTTTGATGGTTCATTTTAGGTCTGTTACTGTTTTAAGTATTCCAATTGTGGGCAGGACCATTCCATTTGTGCTTTGTCTTAGGGAGCTCAAAACTCGAATTCAGCTTTAACTGGTTATTTAAACACATAACTCAGTGTTATGAATGGTCAAGACAAATGATCAGGACCTCTTTGTGGGGCTGTGAGTGAGAGGCTTTCTCTCAGTGGTCTTGTGTGCAACGTTTACTCAGTGCATTGGTCTCAGTGACCACTCTCCCAAATGAATGTAAGCCATTTGAAAAAGTGTGTAGTCATTAGGTCCATTTTTGGTTTATAGATTTAAAAATTTTAACTATGTCCTTTTTTTTTTTTTCCCTTAACAGCTTATGTGCCTCCAAAGGATCTTAGTTTTTCTGAGGTGACTTCCTACAGTTTGAAAACCAGTTGGTCTCCTTCTGGAGAAAATGTTTTTTCATACCACATCACCTACAAGGAGGCTACTGGGGATGGTGAGGTGACAGTGGTGGAGCCAGCCTCGAGCACCAGCGTCGTTCTCAGCAACTTGAAGCCAGAGACCCTGTACCTGGTCAACGTGACCGCGGAATACGAGGATGGCTTCAGTACACCCTTAGCTGGAGAGGAGGCCACCGCAGAAGGTGTGAGAGGGTTCTCCACTGTTTTCCCCAAACTAACAGTTTACTGTAGAACAGAGTTACCATTTGAAATAACCATCTGCTCTATAGTCCAACACTGTGAATGCCCTCGTAAGATCCAGTACCTTTAAAACACAGCTGCTCATAAATCTTTATTATTTATTTATTTATTTTTGGCTGTGCTGGGTCTTCGTTTCTGTGCGAGGGCTTTCTCTAGTTGCGGCGAGCAGGGGCCGCTCTTCATCGCGGTGCGCGGGCCTCTCACTGTCGCGGCCTCTTGTTGCGGAGCACAGGCTCCAGACGCGCAGTCTCAGTAGTTGTGGCTCACGGGCCTAGTTGCTCCGCAGCATGTGGGATCTTCCCGGACCAGGGCTGGAACCCGTGTCCCCTGCATTGGCAGGCAGATTCTCAACCACTGCACCGCCAGGGAAGCCCTCATAAATCTTTTTAAAAAGAGAAAAACTCTTAAGTAAAAGACCCTAGATTTATTGTGATGAATTTGAGGTTGAGACATAGAGAACTGTTAATAATTATGGAACTAACTCTGGAAATACTGCTTATCTAGCATTTTCTGTCCCATGTACCAACAGTGTCGTGTTCAGATACTTCTGAAACTACCAAACTTCTGATGGCGAATATATATTACCAAATTTTTTTTCTTTTTTAAAATTGTGGTAAAATATACATGTATATATGTAAAACATAAACTTGACCCTTTTAACCATTTCAATTGTACATTTCAGTGACAATTAGTACATTCAGTGGTTGTGCTAACATCACCACATTCATCTCCAGAACTTTTTCATCTTGCAAAACTGAAACTCTCTACCTGTTAAACAATAACTCTCCATTCCTGCTACCCTCTGTCCCCCCGACCATGGCAACATTCTGCTTTCTGTTTCTATGGATTTGATGACTCTAGGTTTCCATGTGAGTGGAATCATACAGTATTTGTCCTTTGGTGACTGGTTTATTTCCCTTAGCCTAGGGTCCTCAGGGTTCATCCGTGTTTGTAGCCTGCGTCAGAATGTTCTTTCTTCTATGGCTGAATGATATTCCGTTGTATGTATATACCAACATCGGTGGACACTTGGGTTGCTTCCACCCCTTAGTTATTATGGACAATGCTGCTAAGAACAAGGGTGTACAAAGTTTACCAGATATTTTAAGCAATATTTGTTTAGATGTGTCCACCTTACTAGATAGATTTGAATACTTTCTGATACATTTCTCTACATTTGACATTTAAAGGATTCCAGTGAACCTGGTTAGCAGGCCAGCACCAGACAATTACTCTTGATATATACAGTGAATATCACAAGAGATATCAGTCATTCTCCTCCATTTTTATTCGATACAGAAGAGGCTGAAACAGCAGCGTGAGGAATCTTAGTTACAAAGAAGTACTGGCTCACAGGGAGGGTATATGTTGGTCTACCTGCCGATAAAAGCTAGAGAATCTTTTCTCCGAAAAAATTTTCAAATAAGATTGATTTTTCTTTTGTGCATGGTTTAGGTATATTTCTGCCCGAAGGCTAGTAGATAAACTAAATGGCCTAAGATGTCTTCTTGTCCTATGATTTTTGTGATAGTATAACCTAGCAGTCCACACTTAGATATTTATGACTTTCTGATGATTTCTGTGTAATGCCCACACTGCGGCTTCATGAGCCTGGCCCTCTTTGTTCAGCACTTTGGGATGGGGATGGAACTATGCCTCAAGAAGAAATTGAAGTCTAAAGGGTTTTTGAATAGAGCCAACTGTATTCGTTTACACTCTAGTTTTTGGTCACTGGGCTACTACAATAGAATTTGATAATACCTTTCCAATTCTGCTGCCTGTACTGAAATCTGAGATTTAGATTTTCTTTTGTCAATGAGGAGGTGTCTGACTCAACACCTTTATTAGACTAGCACTTACTGAGCTTCTGCCATGTGTCAGGTACTGATAACTGATGTGATAATTGTTTCCAAACAATGATAATTGTTTCCATGGCTTGTCTCATTTAACTGCCTCAGTAACCCTACAGATAGTCACATTTTTACTGTTGAGTAATCTGAGACTCAAAATTATACATTAATTAAATTTCAGAGCCAGTATTCAAATCCATCAGTTTTGTTTTGACTAATTTAGTCTTTTTCCTTGCCATATTAAATGAATCATTGATGTAAGTCTGCCACCTGCCATTTCTTTCTTTTCTTGAGATATACAACTCCTTTTTCCCTGGAGTGGTCTATGGATGTGTTGGACATTTAGATAAACTTCTAATTGTATGTGAGGTGCATGCAGATATATTGCACTGTGGTTTTACCCCAGTAGATTTAGTTCATCTCTCTCGACTGTGTTGTCCATACGAACAATTTGCTTCTTAAACAAAAAGGTCATTAA
The DNA here is from genome assembly GCF_005190385.1 of Monodon monoceros. Taxonomy (NCBI): domain Eukaryota; kingdom Metazoa; phylum Chordata; class Mammalia; order Artiodactyla; family Monodontidae; genus Monodon; species Monodon monoceros. The sequence continues at coordinate 10,927,439 of NW_021703771.1, read as the reverse complement.
ACCACAAAATCAAATGATGTTCTTACATGGGCTTAACGAAAATTTCATTTAAGACTGAGTGCGTGGATGTTACTTACATTGTAGTTTAACCTCGGGATTTTGGTTCAACTAGCATTCATTAGGTGCCTACAATGTATCTGGCGTAACACATGTATGGTCTAATTATTCTCAAGGCAAATGACTGTGCAGATAAAAGAATGAATTGTGGTACTGATTGGATAAGAGAGTTTGTTCAAGTGGGTAAATGTGGTAGACGTGGGTGCTAGGTATTATCTTCCTACTTTTCTGAGAAAATCTAGTAAGAGTGAAAGCCTTGTTACTTATGTTTGAAGAAACAGATTGTTTTTATTTTTGAATTTTATGTCAACATTAATTTACAATTTAATAGAGTACGATATTAAAAGTTTACTGTTATACACCTCTTTATTTGATTAAAAAGTTGACAGTACTTCTTTTCTTTCTGGGTATTGTAGAGTGTTTGCTCTTTCAGAATCTAGTTAATAGCTGGCTAAATGCATGCAGGAACCAGGAGGTTTGTCAAAAAGCTGCTCATGGATTTGCTGAGAGAAATGCTATAATTTAGTGATCAAAAACTAGTGTTTTATTTTTCACATAAAATCAGTCAACTTATTATTTTTTAAATTTCAGTAAAAGGAGCACCTCGAAACCTAAAGGTGACGGATGAGACTACAGATAGCTTTAAAATTACCTGGACTCAGGCTCCGGGGAGAGTCTTAAGGTATCGAATTATCTATAGACCAGTTGCTGGTGGAGAAAGCAAAGAGGTTACCAGCCCAGCCAATCAGAGGAGGAGAACGCTGGAGAACCTGACTCCAGACACAAAATATGAAGTATCTGTAATTCCTGAATATTTCTCAGGATCTGGCTCTCCGTTGACTGGAAATGCAGCCACTGAAGAAGGTAGAGGAAATATGCTCATCATTTGGTAACAACTGAAATCTTAGACTGTAGGAGCAGCTTTGGACAACTATGCAGATGCTATGAGCCATGAGACACTTTGTCTCAATTATCTGAGTATCTTCGACGGTAGTCCTATTAGACTTGTCTTACTCAAATGTTTGACTTACTCATGACAACATTTATTGGTGTCAAAAGAACCTGAATGCTATGAGATGGTCCAAATATTCTTTTAAAATAATATTATTAAATATTCGAATATAAACTGAAGGATGACTAGGGATTAAAAATCAAACCGTTATGTACCATTGAGAGGGATTACATATGGTTTCTTCAGGAATATTTAAGGATATTAACATGTTTTTATTTAAATGGAATGGTTAGGCTCCTAGGATAGATTCTGATATTAGTTGCAAATTATTAATATTTAATGTGTGGTTTCATTGAGGAAAATTAAGACACTTAATTTTCATTTTATTCCTTATCTTTAAAGTTTTTTAAAAATAACTACATATTAGCAATAATGAAGTTATTAAGCAACTATTTGTATCAGGTTCTGTGCAAAGAGCTTTTCATATATTATCTCATTTAATCCCTGCATAGAATCTATGAAGTTGTTACTTTTTTATCCTAGTTCTACAAAAAAAATTGAGGCCAAGGGAACTAAATAATAGCTCAGAGTCATGTTGCTCATACGTGGTGAATCTGAGTTTGTGGACTTTATTGCCCTTGTGCAGACACGTTCTAGCTGGGCCTGCGTCACTACTTCCCTCCTGGTGCAGCCTAGCTAATTAGCCTCTCCTGCAGAGACACTTTCTCTTTCCACCTGCTCTCTTCCTCCTCTCTTCCCTCTGGGAAGTCACTTCTGTTTCACTCTTTCCAGTTGGGGACCTAGGGCTCTTTGTGCCAGGCACCAGAAAAAGACCCAATGATGCTTCACCTTTCTATTTTCTGGAGTTAAAGTGGCTGGAGATGTGTGCCTGGTGGGGAGAGTCATAGACTTGGGTGCCTTGAGACCCTTCAGAGACCACATGGCCACTCTACCAGGAAAGGCATGAAAAGCCAAACATAGTTGCAAAGAGATGGGCAGCCCTTGAGTTTTACCCAAGACTTGACCTCGTTTGGGCTGTTTCCTCTCATATATTTTTTCTAGGGATGGCATTATTTTTATCATTTATCATTTTTATCACATTGGTGCATTTCATGGCCATCACATTTAGACGTTCATAGCATTATGCTAACAAACCTTTTTACTGATAATCTCTTAGCAGAGTTAAACTCTCCATTGTGATACTAATTAGCACGTATACATTTTATAGTGCTTTGTCCCACTTTTAGAGAAAACATTGAAGTTTTTTACATGAAAGATTCTAACATGAAAGATCTTAGCATGTGTAAATACAGAAGAGGAGTTAGATGGCTTTTGCTTTGTTTCTACTGACACATAGGGACCAATTTAGAGATGCTTAAACTCTTCTGGCCAGTCAATAGTTACGATAGCCATAATCTCACCTAGGATATAAATTTGATTTCATATATATATATATATATATATATATATAAAGCAACAAAGTGTATTTTAAGTCATTTTATTAAATAATGAGTTTTGATGTTGTTGTTATTTTTTAATGAAGTTAGAGGGAACCCAAGAGATTTAAGAGTTTCTGACCCTACGACATCAACTATGAAATTATCTTGGACTGGGGCACCAGGAAAAGTGAAACAGTATCTCGTCACATACACCCCCGTGGCAGGAGGCGAGACTCAAGAGGTCACTGTGAAGGGAGACACAGCCAATACTGTCCTGAGAGGATTAAACGAAGGGACACAGTATGCCTTATCTGTGACAGCCTTGTATGCGTCCGGGGCTGGAGATGCCCTTTTTGGAGAAGGGGCAACGCTTGAAGGTAATTACTGTCATATTGTATAGAAATCCCTGAGCTTGCTTGCGATCGCATTTAGGGAGCTTAAAATGTTTTCAGAGAATGAAATCTGGGAGTGTGCGATCCTTTTTCTTAAAAGGAATTTGTATTGAAAAATAAGTAGTCATAAAACTGCCTCTTATTCAGAGACGTAGAATGTAAGCTACTGAAACAATTAAATTTGGTTGGGGAGAAGTGTATTGGGGAGCTGAGCGCATGGTAAGGCCGTAGAAATGTGTCTGCAGTGCCATGGACTGGTTAAATGGAGAATAGGTGTGTGACACTTGGGTGGGAAGGGGCCTTGGGAAGCATTTGCGGAGGAAGAGGGTTTAGATTGCCCAAGGTACCACAGCTGCTGTCATCACCCAGGAGCAGGCAGAAACCTTTTTTGACTCTCAGCCTCTTTTCATGCACCATGCATATAAGCATTCACAATAGCTTGAAAAATGTGAGAATCCAAGTTACTGTTTCTTTGTTTTCTAAATGATCTCTAAAATTCAGTTCAGAGTTAGAAGTTCAAAGTTAATGCAGTACTTAGTAAGAACCATCGAGACCGGAGCTGTTTCCTTGGTTCTCTGGAGTTCATTGTCAGAGGCCTTCATATTTCTTAGGCTCTTTTGAACTATAATGGCAGCTTAGATTTGACTCACCACAACCACAGAGTAAGTCCTGTGTGAGAGAAAATACAAATGTAACTTAACCACAATGAGAATGGATTGTAGTGTTAAAAAGAATTATCCGTGGATGGTTACAATGATGACTCAGTTCCATAGTTGGGGGCCTAAATGGGAGATCAGGTATAGCTTTCCTTTTGTTATCACCATCTTTTCTATGACTTATTTAAAATAATTGTAGGAAGAAAATAAATCCGAAGTATCTTTTGTAATGTGAGATCACAGTGATATTAGGCAAAATCTCCATCAAATTTAGTGAATCCAAGAGCTTGGAGGACTGTATATGTTATGATTGACAGGGACGAGGCCTACAAGAGGCAGTTTTGATTGAAACGTCAAGACTTAGTCAAGAAATAAGAACAGATAGACAAAAACATTCTAATCAAAATTCTATCTCTAAGAGTCATCAAGAGTTTAAGTCCAATACTCTGTGAGATTTATTGTTAGAAGAGGATTTAAACGAAAGATTAAATATCAGTGTGTAAAGTACTGATTATCAGAAGAGTCCTGGTTTGGCTACCTTGCCATGTGACTTTGAAATAATCCCTTAACCCTGCTGAGCCTCAGTTTACCCATCTATAAAGAGGGGATGACCACTGTTCCCCCTTCCTCCCAGACTTACTGTGGAGATCAAATGGGAGAATGTAAGTGAAACGTTTTGGCAACTCTAAATAAAATACCCCACGTATATGAAATTCATCAAGGGGAAACAACATTCACTTTAGAACTGATATCTAAAAATACAGCTTTTGTAAGTATTTCAAAGATATTGATTGGTTACTCTAAAGTTTTGAAAATAATGAGAGGAATGGAAATTGCCTTAATTACGGAGACGTAATCCAAACAACAAAAGCATGTGATCTTCATATCTGGAGCAACGTTCAGAATTTCTGAGAAGATTGTCCTTTTCTTTTGACCTTTGAAGTTCTCTTTCTCATGTGCTTTCTACAGGATTTCAACGTAGATTATTCATAGGATTTTTTAAGGATCAACTTTTGAGCTTTTATTTTTATAGAATAGTTGGAGATTATTTATATTTGCGAACATTTCTCTCTTATAAAGGATATCTTAGAAATAATGTAATAGTTTTACTTCTGCTTGTACCTTTTAACCTGCTGCAATTCTTCTGCATGTCTTACTTTAAAAATATATTTATATTCAGTCAAAAATCTTGATTCTAAAGATTAAGGCATCTTTACTAGGAATAATGTATTACCAATTTTTAGAAAATAAAATGCACATTTTAACTTAACAGCAAACATATACTACTGGGTGATGATTTTTCTAGGCCAGGTGTATAGCTAAACTGTTTATAATTTTATGCCTTTGCGCATGTGGTATAGAAAATCTAACAACTTGTATGCATGTGTGAGTGTGCACACACACGTATCTGATCAGAAATAATCTCGACGGGAGATGCACAGGTAGTAAAATAAATTAAAAAATTACTGTTTCCCATTCCCTGAGAAGGAAGAAAGCTAGATGATTTGCAAGTTCCCTTTAAAAATATAGTTAATTCATAACTAAATTGTAAGAGTAGATTTTTTTCCATTGACACCAAAGCTCTTTACTGTAGTGAAGGATTAGAGAAATTACCGCCAGCCTGATTTTATTAACATATTTATCTCATTGCACGATGTGTGGTAAACTTGAGGAATATGTGAAAGCATAGTTGTGACTAAGTGAAAATAATAGAAGGCTTTTGCCCCTGGTTATTCTATTTCATGTTATTATATTAACCTAGCCAAATCCACATACCATATACAGGAATAGGATATGATGGTAAATGCAGGGAATGGAAAGCCCAGAAACAGAGCCAGGCCACTGCTTTTGAGGGTTGCTGTTTTTCCAATCTGTTTTTCTCTGGGGAGAGGAGGTGGTTAGAGCAGACCTTGAAGGAATGTTTCTTCCGTCCAGTGGCATGGCTCAGCCAGCAAGGGCATTCTGTGGGTTGAAAACTGTATAGATTGACTGAAGTGCATTCTATTCAATTAAAAAAGAATTAAAAAAAATAATTAGTGTGGTCTACAACCATCCCTAACTTGAATCTGTTTCCTAGTGCTTTCTTGAAATGTCGCCAATGATCAGAAAATTCCCCTGTCCCTGGAAGAGAGATTTATTAGCACTGGCGTTGGGGAAGTTCATGGTTGGCCCCAGTACTGTATGAAACAGAATCACAAAGGCAGAATTTATTACCATTTCAGATCCAAACTTCGGAGGGATCTGAGCACAAACTGTTAGGTTTGATTAACATTGTTTCTTTCCCCTGTTGTTGTTAAAGTGGGTTTAATGTAATTACTAAAACAATGCTGTACATGTAAATGAACTTTAAATCTTGAAAGAACTTTTGGTTGTCACTGTTAGTGTTTACAGAGAGGCAAACCTGCCCTTATAAACCTCGAAATGAATAATGCCCATTTTAATTCAGAGATTTACCACAAGTGAATGAAAATTTCAGTTTTGGAATAATACAGTTCTTTTATTTTTGAGTGTGTTTTTTGACCATGGAAAAGATGATTTTTTCAGAATTTCCTTTGTTTCAGTTGCCATAGCAACTCTCCAGTGTCCTACACATGAATGGCTTCCTATACATCAAACCAAGCTAACTCAGCTGACATTCTGTTACAATGAGGTTTTTAGCACATCACAGGAATTCTTCTGCAAGATGTTGAGTGACATGGGGCCCCTCCAAGATGGACTAAATAAGGCCTCTATGTTATCCTAGATTTACTGCTGTCTCATAATTTGAAAAATCATACATTCTGGGTATAACAACTCTGATGTTTCCAGGGAACTTTAGCACAATCACCAAACAGTAATTCATATTTTCTTTCCTGCAAATCAATGGCTTATCAGAGAAAAATCTATATTACATCAGAGAGGTGACACTTAACGGAAGAAATCTCACCCGGGCTTTGAGGTTGAAGGTCCATTTAATTGTTTAGGGGTTTTATAACACTATGTGCTCCTTTAAGTAATTAAGTTAACTGATCAACAGTGAACTTTGTCCTTTGGAATGGTGACTCCAAGTCGTTGGTTGTAAATCAAGTGTGTTTCCACATGAACGTTATCCAGAGCAGGTCTTCTGTATTCTGCTGTGGAAAGTTGGATGACTCTGAGCTGAGCTCTAACGGAAAAGACAAATTGATTCAGAAGAGGGTTTACATTACATTTTCAATTTAACTTCTATTTTTGAAAGTGGTGTGTGAAACTCAATGAAAGCCGGCCGGAACAATCTGTAAGGTGAAAATAGAGTTTCATTTCATAATGATTAATATTTCAGTTATCATCATTGGCTAATTTGTGTATAATTATATTTGAATTGGATGACGATTTGCTTTTTAGAAAGCAAATGGAAAAGAGCTAAGGAAATGTAGGAAAGTTACTTAAATGAGGCCTTAGTTCTTTGGCCTCATCTGTGGAAAAAGTAGAATCAACCCCTTGTGGATGTTCAGATCATGAGAAATGCACCTGTCTAATTACTTACCTCAGCAGCACAGAGATGCATGCACGCAGGCACCAGAAATGACGCCTTTTGAATATATGTGAGTATGTTCTGTAATCAGATCAGAAATACTGAGTATCAAAATTTCAAAAACTGATGAATTTTGTTTGTTTAAATTTATGACAGAAAAGCATTGTTATTCCTTGCATCTATCCTGGTACTATACTGGGCAGAACAGAGTAGAAAGGAGAACTATTGAGAAGGAATCAAAGGAATAGAGATGAAGGAATGCCGTCATTGCAGAAGATGACTTGTTTGAAACGATTGCCGGAAATTCTATTCCCAGAGGTAAAAGTAATATGCAAAGTGCAGGCATATGGTTCAGAACAGCAGAAAACAAGTACCATGAGATTAAATTATTGAAAACAATGTCACTTAGGTAAAAAACATGAACAAACCCAAACATCATAAAACATATATTTGTAAGTCTTGGGGCAAAGGGAGAAGAGGAACTCAAAACAGGGGAGCCTTTGCTGGTGCAGAAGTGGGTCCACGTTTGGGGAAACGTTGAGACAAAGTGGCAAAAAGCCTCCTGGAGTTGGTTTCTGCTCACTGCCACTGTTTCTATGTCTTCCCCTTTTGAAGAATGGTAACCTTTGCTGGACAGAGGCTATATACTGGTCTTCTTACATCTTTCTTATTCCTCTCTCTTTCCTCTTCCTTCCCAGGTACGCTAAAAAGAGACTCTCGCAAACCCAATCCAAGCCAAATAATCTCTTTCTGTAGCTACTGATGTCCGAAGTTCCATAGTTTGAGGACAAAACCTCCAATTCAATATATTAAACCAAAGCAAATGCCTGGCTAGGTAACCCTTGGGTCAAACCTCATTCACAGGGAAATGTGATCAACGCTTGAAGAAGAAGCATGCGTTGAGAGCCTTTTGACGCAGGATAGAGGGGAGGAGACAGCGGTGAACATCCCACTCATGTTATGGGATGGAAAGGGTGTGATGAGAGGCGTCAGTCGACTTCTCCGGTCTCCGAGGGTCAGCCTTGGGCACGTGCCACTACCTAAAGAGTGACTTGTTGTGTGTGGCCATAGACCCATGCGATATAGACACCATCCCGCCGTCCCACACAGCGTCCCTGTGTCCGCCAATTTTGACCAGCTTTGCTTTAATCACACCTGTCTCTCATTTCAGAGTGAAAGCGAGTGTGAGGGTTCCTTCCCACACTGACCAAACAACTTCCAAATAAAAGCCCCCAAATGAGAAAAGAGTAGAGGATCGTGGAGGAATTAGGATCACAGAGGAGACTGAAAAGATTTTTAGAAAGCATCAGGGCTCAGGCACATCTCCAGATACTCCAATTTAATTGACCTGGGCATGGCCGAGCCTTTAGCTCTCTGGGTGATTCTGTGTATCTGATCAGGTCCAGTCCAATTATTGCGTTGCTGAGGGTCCCAGGGCCCCAGGAGGTGATGGCCTGCTCACCAGGTCCCCAGACCAGCTTGGCCATTTGGCAGCCTGCCAGTCATATCACAGGGTGAATTCAACTGCTGCTTTTCTTGTAAGTTAATATTTGGCCAAGCCAAGTTTCCATCTTTTAAAACTTCAAGGGTTATAGGTCTGATAAAATAGACTTGTCACGAGTACATCATATTCTCAAGATTCTTGGATGTAGTGCAACAGCTGGAAAACCCAACTCCCCCGCTTTTTGGAGCAAAACTGTTTTTCAGTGCATTTGACAACAGTATAAACTTAATATTTAGGATTATTTTTATCAAATTGACTGATTGACATAACAAGAAACCCATTGAAGCAGTTTATCTGTTCGATCTTGGCTTCTGATTTGAGGTGTCTTTTTTCTTTCTTTGGGTTCCATATTTCTTTGTCATGAACATGCAGTGTTGCAGTACCAGTGCCTGCCAGTAATGCCTTTATGCGCGAGGCAGAAACTATAATTTTCTGAGGATTTTTTTCTGTGATTGAGAATTTACTTAGTGTTCACTTGAATTAGTGTTGTCATGCCATTAACTGGAACTCAGGAATATTTTTCAGCTAATATTTTATTTGAATCTTAAAAAGTGGTTTTACAGATTCTTTCCAGGACGTTGACAAACCTTGCAAAGGCCTTTACTGCAGTTTTACTAATATTTTGTTCTAGCTTTCCAGGTCTTGAGAGTGTTAACATAGTTGATTAAAATCCATGGGAATACATGTCTCGTGAGCTAGGCTTCTTTTGTTTGTAGCCCAGAAGTATCTTTGTGAATGTATTTTTGCTTCATCCACAGTTCCCTTCCTATTATTTTTCTCACAGTGAAATCATTAGCCTGTGTTTGTGAGATTGATGTCGTGTTGCCATGGAAATAAACAATGTCACAAATTCGGTGCTATAGAAAGTAGGGAGAAAAACAGGCTGAGAAGCATAACCTTTGGGAAAACTAGAAACTAAAATTATTGTTTGTAAATTACTGCAGTGTTAATTTGGAAGATAAATCCCATGTTCTAAGCTAACTTTGTCTTATACTTTTCGGGAATGTTATTAATGCAGCTCGTTAGCTCACTTAATTTCAGAATCACTTTCAAGTACTTTCAAGTATTATTTCACCACAGTTGTTGCTAACTGCAACTTAGGAAATTTAAGTGAAGAGGCACATATGAAAAAAGGATGTAGTGTATATCAAGCAGAGGAAACATGCTGCAGATTTAAAACTTAGAGACCAGTAGTTGGGCTATCGATGATCAAAACAAAGTAAAAAGCAAAAAAACAAACCCAACAACCACGTCAAACCAAACCCAACCCAACACAACCAAAGAAACACTTTGTTTATGTTCCTGTAAATAGAGAAGATGTAAAGATGTGTGACCATTTAAGTAGCAAATACAATTAAAGAAGACCTTCAAATGAAGATTAACCTCAAGTACTGGGGGAAATAAGTCAGTATGTTCTTGAAAATAAATACTCTAGGTTGCAGTGAAATATGTAACTAATCTCCCTCCAGAGATGAGATGTCCTGTCAGCAGTTGAAGTTATTTATAATGGAGTTAGACTTTTCCATTTCATCTTGGGGTCTGGTAGGATGCCCAGCTCCCATTTTATTTATTTTTCCCTCTGTAATCTACCATATATGATAGGTTTATTGTCCACTAAGATTTCTTTTTCATTTACTGTTATCTTTATGTACTGAAATTTAGATAATTATGAGTATTTTAAAGATATTCATTTTTACTCTGATTCAAGTGAAATAACAGTCTTCAACATTCTTGTAGCAGCATTATATATCATTTTCTTGAATACACAACAATTACTGGTAAAATGTATGCTGTAGAAGAGGTAGTTTTATATTTATGTCATACTGTGGCATACACCCTAGTAAAGGTAGCCAATATAAAGTGACCTGTATATTTATCGTACATTTAAATTATGGAAAGTTAGGGTTTTATTGGTAGACATCTGTGTCTCCTATTAAGTCAAGGTTGCTGTATTTTTCCGTTTGGGTTGTACTTCTTTTTTTAAATGAGAGAGCCAAAATTTAGCAGCAAGCATTTTCGATCGGCTAGAACAAGTGGTGTGTTTTATTTTGATGACTAATTGCTTTTAGATTTTCCAGAAGAATTGGTGGTTTTTAGTTTCCTTAGGGTTAAGCTGTAATTGAAATTTTGCATTTCTGCTCTTTTAGCTTTGTGAATAGAGTTTCCCCCCCCGCAAAAAATTGTTGGAATTAAGATTTGCAAGTGATATGAGATCGTTGGAGTTACTGGAAGTGGTATGTTGAAACCGAGCTTATTTAAATAAGATAAGAGGAAAAAATGATGGTGAAGAAATAAAGATCTTTGTGCACAATAAGGAGAACTGAACTGTAAAATTTGGGGATTTAGATGCTTTTTTTTCCTTTGGAATTGTTTTTTAGGCACGTACTTCATATTTCGATGCCATTCTTGTCCTGAAGGACATTCCAATCTGATTGGACATATGGGGGCCAGGGTGATAGGCAGGATTCAGGTATAATTCTAAAGTTTAATCCCATCTTCTGTTCCACTGACAGAATAGGACAGACAGCTTAGAAGGAAGAAATGGGCAACTTTAGACAAATTGACTCCAGCAAATCAGGATGTCTACTAGGATGAAGGAGTATTTACATGTATAGTAGACATTAAAAAATGATCCCCCTTTCATTTCTATTCTAGAACGTGGTTCACCTCAGAATTTGATTACTAAAGATATCACCGACACATCGATTGGCGCTTACTGGACGTCTGCTCCAGGAATGGTTCGCGGTTACAGGGTCTCTTGGAAATCGATGTATGATGATATTGAGGCTGGAGAGAAGAGTCTTCCTGGAGATGCAATTCATACTATCATAGAAAATCTGCAGCCAGAGACCAAATACAGAGTTTCAGTATTTGCAACTTACAGTAGCGGAGAAGGAGAACCTTTGAGTGGAGAAGCCACAACTGAATGTAGGTAACAGTCCGAGGGGGTTTGAGTGTGTTGGTGCTACCTAATAGCTATCAGCTCATCATAACCACTTGCATTTTTTCCTTATATGACAAATGGGGACTCAAAAATTAGGACCTTTAATGAATGTGGTTTAAATTCAGGTTTGTTTTGTATCTAAAATTATATCAAAGTCTGAAATATTGAATCCCTTCCAACTACCTACACAGTTGACCCTCGAACAATGTGAGGCTTAATCTGAGTACAGTTTATAGTCAGCTCTGCTTATCTGAGCTTCCTCTGCATCTCAGGAAAAAGCCAACCTCAGATCATGTAGTCCTGTAGCATTTGCTAGTGAAAAAAATCCGTGTATAAGTGGACCCTCGAAGTTCAAACCTTCATTGTTCAAAGGTGAACTGTGTTTGTCTCTCTCTCAGTCTCTCTCTCTCTCTCTCTTTTTTTTTTTCTGGTGGAAAGATCAACTAGGTAAGAAGCTCGGCTAGTATAAAGATCAGAAGCTATGGAGACAAAGAAAATTCAGGCATATTTATAACTATATTACCTTGGGCAAGTTCTGGAACCTTCTTTGAGCCTCAGTTTCCTAATGTGTAGAATGCAGCCTCAGATTGTCTTGAGGATTAAATGAAATAACAGTGGGCAAAGCACCAAGCATAGTGCCTAGCTACTTCGAGAAGGTTGATGAATGACGTGGCTATTGAGACTATGATTGTCTCAATATGATACAATACGATACATCCAAGACTAATCCTAGATTATTTTTACTATGTTTGGGGAGGCTAAGTCAAGTCTACTCAGGTTTCTGGAGGCTAAAATTTACCTTAATCTCATTAATATTCTTTCTTGTGAAAAATTTTGAATCACCCTCTCATCATTTATTATCAGGTGGCTAGTGAGAGGCATGTCGGTATTTCTCAATTGTCCTTCCTAAAAAGTAATTTGTTAAGGATGGGCATTTCTAAGTATTTATAGGAGAAAAGTTTATTCCTATTGCTTGGGAGGATTTTAGGAAATGGGGAAAGATTGGGGCACTCTTGCATTTCCTTTTATTAGAAAGAATTGGAGGAAAGGGGTGGTTTTTCTGCCAAAGGAGGAGAGAGGGAAACACCATGAGCAATTTCAATGAAGTCCTGTATCCGGATTTTAGGTTGTCCTTAAATGAAAATCTTTTGGTCTGAGTTCTCTGAGGAATTCATCTTTTTTTTTTTTTTTTAAATCACTGGCAAACTCAGTTGGATATGTCTAAGCTTAAATCTGTGTCAAAATTAACCGGATTAAAAAAATCAAACTCCTGATAGGAGATTTAAATACAAGAAAGGGCACGTTTCTCGGATAGTCACATGATTGGTTTCCATGGTAGTGATTGAAATCTTGTGTCTGAATATATTGGCTGATATAGTTTAAGAAGCTGGCCCAAATTCATCTCTATTTCTGGTAAATATTCACTTGTTGTAAAGAGAAGCCATGTTGTAAACTTAGGCCACATATGACACATCTAGCTAAATTTATTTGTAGGAGTGAAGATACAATTCACGTGGCTGAGAAATTATCAAAATTTATATATTAAGAGGGAAACTTTTCCCAAAGATTCTCCTCCATCATTTCTTCTTGTGAAAAGATTGAATCCTCAGATATTTATTTGGGATTTAAAATCTCCCCAAGGATATGTTTTCGTCCAAAGCAAGTATGTTAGCAGAAATCCTAGATAAATTTTCATCTCTAAGAAGCTGAGCATCTAAGAAATTTTCACTATTTCTTGGCTAATTGATTGATTTAGAGGTGAGTGAACAGAAAAGCCTCTTTCTAACTATGAGCATACTAGGCAGCAATGAAAGTACATTTTCTAGAGGGTATGCCAGCTGCTCAAACAGCTAGGCAAGTAAGATGGAAGACAGGAACCTTTCTTTGTTCTACTACCATTTTGTTGTTGTGTTTTGCTTTGCTCTCTTTGTGGAAAGTGAGGTAGTTTAGAAAGTACTTTGAGAGATCTGAGTCAGGTGTCGCATATTCAGGTGGTGGATGAGTCCTAAATGGTGCGGATAACTGGGTCGAGTCACTGGGTCATGCTCTTAGAGTTTCTTATAAACTTCCAAGGAGACATTTTGGAAATATTTTCAGGAAACATTTTCTGTTTTCACCTGACACTCAGAGGCATGGTATGCAGACTGTTGATACAATGAAAACCATGAATTGTGGCTAGAAGGCCAGCAGATGGGACACTTTCTACCGGCCCTCCTATTATGGCAGCTGGTTTAGCAGAGGTGCAGTGGGTGTTGGAAAGCATCTTGTGCGAGTTACTAAAACATGAAAAGAACTTAGAGCGGGAGTATTAACAGCTTTTTATGGCATGTGGCATACCTATGAAGGGAGTGAAAAATCTTGCTTTTTCCTTATGGGAAGCCAACAAGGATTTTTTTTCCCTCCTTAAAATCCAAAGTTTCCCATTAAAGCTAAGATGAGATATGTTGGACTTTATTTAGCTTCAATTCCTCTATTTTAAAGAATCAATTAAAAATCAGGAATACAATTGAGATCCTTGAAGCATTTCAAGGTATGAAGTACAATATTTGACTGTTATTAACATATTTAAATTTGGGAATATTTTAAAGTTTGGGATCCCACTCTTTTGGGGACATAGGTTTCTTTTTAGATCAATACTCGTAAGATTTAAATGTCCATTTTTCTCAATTCTGAGTTGTATGAAATTGGTTTGAGAAATTTGTGTAAGGGAGAGATGTCCTTTTCCACTGAACAAAAGTTGAAGAGGTGGAAACAAGAGGTCAGAAAACATATTTTAGCAGAACTCTTTCTAGAAGAGTGTTAGACACACATTGATTTATTCAACATTTGTAACAAATAGATTGTTCTGTGTACTATTCTTTCCCATACTCTTTCCAAAATCCTATGTAAGGTCTTTACATATTTTGTTTGAAAATATATATATTTTTCTTTTAATAGTTCACTTACCTGGAGAATAGTAATAAAGAATTGAGGATTAACTAAATAAATTTTAATATTTCCAGAAAGTAATGGAATTGGCTGAGAATTCTCTTACTTTCTTTCTTTTTTTTTTTTTTTTTAACATCTTTATTGGGGTATAATTGCTTTACAATGGTGTGTTAGTTTCTGCTGTATAACCAAGTGAATCAGTTATACATATACGTATGTTCCCCTATCTCTTCCCTCTTGCGTCTCCCTCCCTCCCACCCTCCCTCTCTTAACTTTCTTTAAACCCTAAAATTAAAAAATTGCAACCAATATACTCTTAGTTGAAATTACACTTGCATCTTTCGGAAAACTAATTTATAGCCATATATTGAATTTCTTTATCTATTTTGTCATTCTTACCTTTGCCCTCTGTACATAGCATATCTTTTGCTTATATGGCTGTCAAGATTTTCTTTTTTATACTGATTTTAAGTAATTTGCTTATGCTGTGCCTTGGTGTAGTCTTTTCATGTTTCTTGTGCTTCAGGTTCATTGAGATTGTTGGATCTGTGGGTTTATAGTTTTATAAAATTTGAAAATATTCAGACCATTGTTTCTTCAAATATTTTACTTATTGCCCCCCACTTTCTTCAGATACTCTGGTTCTACATGTACTCGTCTGCTTGAAGTTATCACAAAGCTCACTGCTGTGCTGTTCAGTTTGTCAATCTTTTCTCTTTTCTTGTGTTTCATTTCATTTTTATTTATTTATTTATTTTAAAAATTATTTATTTAATTTATTTATTTGGTTGCACCAGGTCTTAGTTGCAGCACGTGGGCTCCTTAGATGTGGCACATAAACCCTTAGTTGCGGCATGCATGTAGGATCTAGTTTCCTGACCAGGGATCAAAGCCAGGCCCCCTGCATTGGGAGCACGGAGTCTTATCCACTGCACCACCAGGGAGGTCCCTTGTGTTTCATTTTAGATAGTTTCTATTATCATGTCATCAAGTTCGCTAATTTTTTTCCTGCAATTTCTAATCTGCTCTTAATACCACCCTGTGCATGTTTCATCTTAGACATTGTATTTTTCACCTCTAGAAGTTTGGTTTGAGTCTTTCTTATTTGTTCTATGTGTTTACTTAACTTGCTTAACATTTCTTCTACCATCATTAGCATATGGAATATAGTTATAATAGCTGTTTTAAGGTCCCTTTTGAATAATTCTGTCATATGCATTATTTGTAGTGCCGTTTCTTTCTTTTTAATTTTGCGGTACACGGGCCTCTCACCGCTATGGCCTCTCCCGTTGCGGAGCACAGGCTCCGGACGCGCAGGCTCAGCGGCCATGGCTCACGGGCCCAGCCGCTCCGCGGCATGTGGGATCTTCCCGGACCGGGGCACGAACCCGTGTCCCCTGCATCGACAGACGGACTCTCAACCACTGCGCACCAGGGAAGCCCCCCCTGAGATATTTTTATGTGTCAGTTTCCTGTTCCTTTGTGCTGATAGTCTTACATGTTCACGGCAGTCACAAAGGATGGTGTTAACTGCAGCCACTATGGCTAGTCATTTATGAATTGTTCTTTCTTCTGAAAAGATTCAAGGAATATTTCTGACCCTGTATTCATGATTTTTAGTATTCTGCACACTGTAATTTCTACCGGAATTCTTTACAGATGGAAATATAATAAAAATTCTAAAAGCTCATCTCCAGAAATGGGTGTTTTCTTTACTAAGGTCTCTGGAATGCAAATATGAAATCCTTGCAATATGAATTCCCATTTTTTAGTTATTAGCCAGTTGAAGAGAAAACATCTCACTGTGACCTCACTGAGATTAGGCTCACAAGCCATCTTGAACTTAGGAGAGCTCACAATGCTAAGTAAAGGAATAGTGTACGTATTTAAGAAACCACACATAGCGTTTTGTCACATAAATGGGGAGGTGGACATAAACATTTTCTTTCAGCACAGAATACATTGTAATCTTCCTTTCATCTCACAGTATCCGATGTTTCGAAAACCTTGAAAGTGGATGAAGAAACAGAAAACACAATGAGAGTTACCTGGAAACCAGCACCTGGGAAAGTTGTCAACTACCGTGTTGTGTATCGCCCCCGTGTGGGTGGGAGACAGATGGTTGCCAAGGTGTCACCCACTGTCACCTCAACAGTGTTAAAGCGACTTCAGCCCCAGACCACGTATGACATCACAGTTCTCCCAGTTTACAAGACAGGAGAAGGAAAGCTTAGGCAAGGTTCAGGAACAACAGGTATAAAACCATAATAATTTTGGGGGGAAAGTGTGTAATATTTTAAAGGGAGATTTTAATATATCTACTTCATTTGTAAATGTCTAAAATGCAGTCTGTAATAAATTATACTATAATAGTTAGGTAGGATGCCTAATTAGCATATGATTTTTACCAATCTAGTTCCTGGTAAAATGATTCTACATATTAATTGTCTAATGCTAATCTAATCTTCTGAATTGGGAGTACTATTTATACTTCCACTTGGGTAGCATTCTATTATTCTGATTTTTATTGGGTATTATAGCTTGTGCTTTCTGACTTAATCCTTTTTATAAATGTATATTTTGAAGTATTTTGTTTGTGATGATTGCCATGTATATCACTTAGATATTTTGAATTCAACTTATTATTGTAGGGGCTATAAAAAACCCCCAAAGCCTAGGCTTATGGATAATATTTTAACATCTGTTATCTTTACAGCTTCTCGATTTAAATCACCCAGAAACCTCAAAACATCTGACCCAACCATGTCAAGCTTCCGGGTGACTTGGGAGCCTGCACCTGGGGAGGTCAAGGGTTACAAGGTCACATTTCACCCCACGGGAGATGACAGAAGACTGGGGGAGTTAGTGGTTGGACCATATGACAACACAGTTGTTTTGGAGGAACTTAGGTAGGAATGAACTCTATTCCGTTTTTGTTAACAGATTGTGCCTTCCACACATGATCACGTATGTGTCTGTTTGCCGGCAGAGTATTTAAAATCAGCCAAAGTTGCTTTCCTCACTCTTGGTGCTGCTGAAGTTGAGGTTAGGGTTCAGAGACTCAAATTTAGGCCTGAGCAGTTGTACTCTTTTAATGACTTGTTATTAAGTGATCAGTGATGGTGTTTCTTCAGTAACACCCTGCTTTTTAAAAATTAACATCCACATTGCACGATTTCACCAAAAGCAGTTTATCACCAGCCAGCCTTATGGGAACGTAGGAGTCCCCATGCCTTCCGGAAAGGCCCAGGTGACTGACCCTGAGATGCGAGTGTGCATCGTCTCCCAGGATGGGCTGCAGGAGTCAGGGGGCAGGCCTTTGCTCTTGGGCTCAGCTGGGAGGATTGGGGAAGGGGGGCGTTTGCAAGCTCTTGCTGCAGGCTGTGTGGTGGGAAAGAAGGAGGTTTGAGTTGGAACAGCAGCATTCTTCACAGTAAAAAGAACAGGCTGCTGTGCATTGCCTGGTGGAAAGTTGGTTTGTTTCAACGATTCATTCAACAATATTGGAATCTGTATAAATGCTTGATATTTACTTTTATCGGAATAGGGAGGACGAAATTTATTGAGCCTCCTACGTGCCAGGCACTGTGCTAGGTGCTTTATGTTCCCTTGCAAGTACGACATTTAAATTGTCTTCTTAAAGCCCATCACTTAGAAGCAATAAGAGTGGAAGCCCGATCCTTCCCTGAGTGGCTCAGTGGGAAGGTGGGGATTCTACACCTAATGGAAAGGCAAGGTGGAACTTGGCGCCGTGAGCCCCTAGTATTCTCTAGAGTGCTGGCGGGCTAGTTCCCCTTGATACCTCAGAGTGTGGGCTTAAACTAGAATGTGACGGGAATTAGTTTCCTTCTTCTGCAGTGTTATGTATTATAAGTTCCTCTGAATGAAAGTTTGTAAGTCAAGTTGAATGTTTATAACAAAGCAAAAAAAAAATGCTACCACTTGAGGTTATTATGCATACAGACTATATATTTTAACATTTCAGGGCAGGTACCACCTATAAAGTAAATGTTTTTGGAATGTTTGATGGAGGAGAAAGTTCACCACTTGTTGGACAAGAAATGACAACCCTCTCTGACACAACTGTAATGCCAGTTTTATCCTCTGGTAAGAAATTGAGTTACGTTCCCCTAGGAAAAGTCAGTATTTTGCAACTTTTTTTCAAATATGAATTGTTAGGTGACTCATACCATGAAAATTAACTATTAAATTTTACACTAAAATTTATTTCAGTAACATATACTTAAAAAATTCTTCAAAGATACAGCTAAGCACACTTTTGCCGACATTTTTTAAGGCTTTCTTGTCAGTGTTGCATTAGTTACATAGTACTGTATTATGTAAAGTTGAGATTTTACAATGATAATATACATTATCTTTAACCTTTAATATACATTATCTTTAATCGCTTTCTAATAATTAAAATGCAGTTTTATTTTGTTAAAGTCATCGTAAAAATGATTTATCTGGGCTGAGCAAGCAGCACCTTGTTCCGTAAATAGGTGGGCAACTAAGACTTGGGAAGCAAAATGGTAACATAAAGCCCTCATACTTTTCTGCTCCTGCCACGACTACAACTTTGATGCGCATGAAGCTAGTTTTGAACATTCTTCCAGGTGAGGGTGGTGGGTAGAGTTTGCTTCTAAATATTTTAATCATTTGCTAACAAAGAGTAGGTCTTGGCAGATCAGGAGCAGACTTGTAAAGCCTTAGGTGCTTGGAATAGTACTTGGGAATCCTAACTCCTGATGGAGCATCCAATATGCAGTGGCGCCTTTGGATTGTGATGGGCATCACTGAATCTTTCTCAGCGAGTTTTTTTTGTTGTTGTTGTTGTTTTGTAATATAAAGGTCAGATGCTAACGTGGCAAGAAGTTGAAAAATTTGTAGCTGGTAACATAAGCTCCTAGAAAAGAAAGCGTTTGAAAACATGGATGTGGATAAAAGAAGTGAAAGGGTCAACTCTTGCTGTTTTGCATTAATGTTCAATTGCTTCTCTTATGATGATGTTAATTAACTGACTTATATTTTTATTTTGTAGCTTGTGCACTGAGGATATTGGGATAATTCTCTCTTTGCAAAGCACCCTAGCTTTGTATCAGTGTTTGTGCGTGTGGTCTCTGTAGCTCTCAATCTGTATACTTGTTTGTATCTTTTTTCTAGATTGTCTTCCTTCTCTCTTGATTTTTTAAATGTGCAGACCTCACCAGCTGTATCTACCTGATTGTTATACATAGTAGATGATTAAGTTAAATAATGAAAAACTAAATAATAGCTATCAGACTTTTAAACACTATATCTTTACTTCAAAAAGTTCTAATTTTAAGAGTTATATGCCTAATCCTTCATAATATATGTAATACTGGGGGCTTTAATTAATTTAAAAGATATTTTTGGCTCACTGAACCTTTTTCTAGCTTACACATTTTAACAGTTCATCTCATACTTGTCTGCTAATGACCGTTGAATATTTAGAAAAATGCAACATCCAATCTAGATCACATTAAAAGTTTTATTAAAATTATTATTGTCTTATCGTTAGGTGGCTCTACATTCCCACTTATATATTTTACCTTTTGGGTTTGTGAGCTCATTCAAATTTACGATGACGGTTTAATTCTCCGTGTCCTATGATTGCGGCTAGAAATATAGCCAAAGATGAATGAAAGATTTTCCACTGAAATAATTACTGGAGGGATGGACGGTTCCTGTGACTCTTATTTGAGGTTAATAAATCGTATGGACATGTTTTCAAAGCCTTCAACTCCAAATTACATCGCTGAGCCACAGAACTGAGGCAGTTAGGCGACACTGAGCCCCCAGGGGGTGGCAGAGGCGTGGCTAGGAAGTAACCCGACAAAGAATGTGCTCCTTACTCTGTGCTGTCTCACGATTGCTGTGTCAGGGATGGAGTGTCTCACCAGGGCTGAAGCAGACATCGTGCTGCTGGTGGATGGGTCGTGGAGCATCGGCCGGGCGAATTTTAGAACCGTGAGGAGCTTCATCTCCCGTATCGTGGAAGTCTTTGAGATTGGCCCCAAAAGAGTACAGATTGGTAGGTGTGACAACATTGAAGGCATTTAGACGTCTCCATCATGCTCTTTTATACATGCTAATGCCAATGGTGTCCTTTTAGCCCTTGCTCAGTATAGCGGGGACCCCAGAACAGAGTGGCAGTTAAATGCTCACAAAGACAAGAAGAGCTTGTTGCAGGCTGTGGCAAACCTACCTTACAAAGGAGGCAATACCCTCACAGGTGAGTCAGATGCTCCAGCGAGCTGTCAGCTCTCGCTTTCGGTCAAAGCTTGTGGCTGAAAAATGATGTGACTGATTCTCTTTTAACAATCCCACTAGGCATGGCTTTGAATTTCATTCGCCAACAGAGCTTCAAGACCCAAGCTGGCATGAGGCCTCGAGCTCGAAAAATCGGCGTTCTCATCACTGACGGAAAATCACAAGATGATGTTGAGGCACCTTCAAAAAAACTCAAGGATGAGGGCGTGGAACTGTTTGCTGTTGGTGAGCATTGACGAGAATTGCCACGCCCCCAGGGGTGACAAATGTGCCCAGGGTATTTTTGTAGTTAAAGATATTTTCTGAAGCATGAAAAAACAAACAGACACACTTGCCCTATCACATCATTTATCAAAATAATGTACCAGGAAGTTCATTCATGTTTTTCTTTTCTCCTTGTAATGGGATGAAACTACATGGCTTCTTGGAAGAGAGTAATGAATCAAGAGGACAAATGTACTATTAATAGGATTCAGGAAAATTCTTGTTTGGTTTTCCACAGCACCATGTTTATTTTTGATATCCATTATTTCACTTTCCAGAAAAAACACTGAAGAGACACTTTTTGGTGGGGAATCAGTGCCAGAAGCATTTAGAAGAAGCTAAACAAAACAGCCTTTAGTTTATATTATTTTTTGTTTCTATTTTATATATGTAATCATTTTATTATTCAGGAAAATCATATATACATTCTAGCTAACATTGAATATATAAGGGTAGCCCATGAAATGTTTGCTTTGTTCCATTAATTTTTTTCTGAGACATGCTTTTAATTTGTGTATATCCATTTTTCCCAAGGTATTAAGAATGCTGATGAAGTTGAGTTAAAGATGATTGCGACAGATCCCGATGATACCCATGCATACAATGTGGCGGATTTTGAGTCCCTCTCCAGGATCGTGGATGACCTCATCGTCAACTTGTGTAACAGCGTCAAAGGTCCAGGTAAGGTTAGCCCAGGGCTTCTCACCCTCAGCACTATTGGTATTTTGGTCCAGATAACTCTTTTTAGGATGGAGGAAGTGGATTCTTTTGTGCGTTGTGAGATGTTTAGCAGCATCCCTGGACTCTTCCCGCTGGATACTAGTAGCATCCCCTGAGTCATGACAACTAAAAACATCTTCAGAATTTGCCAAATGTCTGCTGGGGAGAATACTGCCTCCAGCTGGGAATCATTGATTTAGTCCCTGATTTTTTTCTGATGGCATCAAACTATACATGACTTCTAGCTTATCTGAGGATACATTTTGTTTATATGTGCCTGCACCACACACACTCACACACACACACACACACACACACACACACACACACACACAAGTGAGATTGGGGAAGAAATAGAGATGCTTTCTTTCCTGGTGTATATCTAATCTCTGGTAAAGCATCTTCACTCTACATAACTATTAAATGGTTGTTCCCAGACTTTTATTTTCTAAGGTTTGCTGCCTTTTGTTTTGGATTAGCAATGGAAGAGGGGTCTTATATATGATTTGCTTTGCCCCAACTACAGATGATCACATTTGATACTTTGCACTTGTAACCTCTAAATATAAAGACAAATTATAATTTTAGAATTTGGACTTTTAGAGAGGATATTATCTCTCTTTACCACTGAAGAAACAGATTTAGAGAAGTTCAATTACTAACTCAAGGCCAAATGGGTAAAGACATTTTGAGAGGTCCTTGAAAAAAGGTAGCTATTGATAAGGAATTAAGATTTAGAAATAAAATTATGGAAGTGAATTTTTAGTGACAAAGAGTGGTGTAAAATGACTACTATCTGTGTAAATCATAGGGCAAAACATGGTAAGCACCAAATTGAAGGTTTTTGGAAAACTAACGATAGAAACTATGGTTCTTATTATATGAGAAAAATTTCTTTTAAATACATGGAGATTCTGGTAAAGATTGTCTTTCACTAATTTATTCTGGTTTTGGAAAGTTGGAATGAGTTTCATAAATAAAGTGGTAGAAATGTTTCACGTGCTTTGGATACCGAGGCTACATTTATTTGAATGTTCCTTCTTGAATTTCTCTCTCCAAAATTTTGCAGATTTTCTTTTTGGATTTTGAACAATAGACTGCCTTTTCCCAGGAGAAACAGACCAGCCAGGAATCCAGAATTTGTAGGCATCTGGCTCTGGATGAGCTGAGAGAGTTGTGGTTTTATTTAGTTGGAGAGAATTTTGAGCGGGGATGAAAACATCTTTTATCTCTTTTTCTTTCTTTTTTTCTACATCAGCTACGTAATATTTGCATTCATTTAGTTTCCCAGACAGTAAAATTGCTTGATAATTTTGTAGGCTTGATTATGACCCAAGTACAGTAAAGGTTAGGATACTAAGAATGGAAATTCTTTTTCTCAGCTTTGGCTTACAAAGAAAGTAGAAAGAGTTTATATGAGAATGATTTGCCGTGCTCACAGAGTCACTGCATTAGTTCTCGTATAATTATTATTTGGAACATCTTTCTGACGGTCCTAATGAGCCTAATATTTCTATTTTCATTGACATGTATTCCAAATATTTTTCTATATCAGTCATTTCACCTGTACTTATGAACAGAGAATACAATCACAGGTGGTAGGATATTCCCGAATTTTAGAAGACTTGCTGGTTTCTCCTGTCTTCTGAGTGAGAAAGTGGTTAACTTCTCGTACCACCGAATTAGATCTTGTAAAGGAACTAAACGTGAATAAGAAGCCAATTCTGTCTTCACAGAGTATAACTTATAGTTATGGAGATAAGACGTGCATATAAATAGTCAATATGATAATGAGGGCAGTGAACTTGGGTGGTGCCAAGAGTGATAAAGGCAGTGGAGCTGTCAGGACTCACGGTGTCATTTACTGGGATATGTACAAGGTTAGAGACCAGAGCAAGTATCCAAGGCTAAGTCAGAGGTTTTGAGTCTAGGTGACTGATAAACTGCGGTGCTTTCAGGAAGAGGGGGAGCAACTTTTCATGAAAAATAATGAGCTCAGGCTTGAGTTTCCAGAGGCTGAAGAACCCTTTGGCCACCCATTCAGAGAGGACTTAGGAGTACTGGGTCTCTAAGCTGATTCACCGTAACTTCTTAGTATGTGAAAGAATACATGTAAAAGCCTGAAATATGGAGAGGAACACCATTTCAACCAAATTTAAATGTCATCGCCTTGCTATAATAATGAAAAAAGTGTATGTACTTCATTTCCTCGTGTAGGTGACTTGGAAGCACCTTCCAACCTAGTTATTTCTGAGCAGACCCATCGTTCTATGAGAGTGAGCTGGACACCTCCTTCTGACAGTGTGGATAGGTATAAGGTGGAATACTACCCAGTTTCTGGAGGGAAACGGCAAGAAGTGAGTAGATAACCCACTCCTTCCTGGTCCTGAGATTGGGTCCTCCTTCTTAGGGCTCTGAGAGGAATGCTGGGGGGATGTAGGGGGCAGAACTGAGTCCAAGATGGCGCTCTCCATTTCTTGCTAGGCAAGCACTTCCATTTGGGCTTAATTAGAGGGAAAGAGCTTTGCTTAATTTCTTATGTTTTTTTAATTAAGTATTTTTAATTAAGGATTAAGAGGATGCTTCATTTATCCATGAGTTTATATTAGAATCATCGAGTAGGGAGGGAACATTGAAGACCTTCTAGTTTTACCCACTAATTTTACAAATGAGGAAACAACAGCTGGGAGAATAAACTGTATGAATTGTCCAAGATCTCGTTGTCATCTGGTGGTTTCCAAAAACAAAAGACAACGGTCTCATTAAAATATAATTTCTGAGCTCATTGTAGTTAACCACTTCCCAATTATAGGAGAAAAGAGGGACGTGATTATAACGTAAGTTGTTATCCTCCTTACAATTTTCCCCCTAGTTTTACGTGAGCCGACTGGAAAGCAGCACCGTGCTGAAGGGCCTGAAGCCTGAGACTGAGTATGTTGTTAATGCGTATTCTGTGGTAGAAGATGAATACAGTGAACCTCTGAAGGGCACAGGAAAAACCTGTAAGTCCGACTGAAAAAGAAATCTTATCATTGTTTTATTTCTTAAGTTAAAGAGGTGACAGCCCTTGTGGGATTTTTTTGTGTGTTCTTCTTTAAAAAATTTTTATCGAAATGTAGTTGATTTACAGCGTTGTGTTAGTTTCAGGTGCACAGCAAAGTGATTCAGTTATGCGTATACGTTCTTTTTTAGATTCTTTGCCCCTATAGGTTATTACAAGATATTGAGCAGAGTTCCCTGTGCTCTACAGTAGGTCCTTGTTGGTTATCTATTTTATAGAGAGTAGCGTGTATATGTTAACCCCAAACTCCTAATTTCTCTGTCCCCCCTACCCCGATACTCTTTGGTAACCATAAGTTTGTTTTCTACGTCTGTGAGTCTATTTGTGTTTCGTAAATAAGTTCATTTGTACCGTGTGGGACTTCTGTCAGCCTTCCAAATCATTCCTTTATTCGATATCCATTCAACACATATTTACTGAATGCGTACTTTGTGCAGGTCCTCAATAAATACTCTGTGGTTTTCTCCTTTTACTGGCTGCTTCTGCCGTCATGGGACCTGGCTGGGTAGTCATGGTCTGAGATATCTTAGAGAGAAGAGTACCCTTAACAGTTATCCACTTCTTAAGGGAAGATACCATGTGGGGAGTGGGACTCAGATTACCTGGAAGAGCAGCTTGCAGGAGTGACCAGCTCAGTTCTTCCTGCTGGCAGTTAGAGCTCCCCTTTTTTTTTTTTTACTGACTTTTGGACTCTGGCCTTTACTGGAGAAGCTCTAATGGCTTTGGCTTTGAGTAGAGCTTTGGGGAACGATGTTCCTCACTCCTATTCCTGGTAGGGTTTCTGAAGCCATATGAAAATACTCTTTCCTTCGTGGCTGGGCTCCAGGAAGAGGGGAGGCCTCTTACAAGAGGCAGGAGTGGGCGTCACTGAATCGCCTCTACTCACTGCTCAGTCCCTTAGGTCTTTATCTCTTCTCTTATTTCCCTTTATTTTAGACCATCAGAGGTGGGAAATAATGTATTTCATAATGGGCAGGATTAATCTGCTAATTCCTTAAAACTTTAAACTCAATCTTAGGACAAAAAATAGAAAACTGTGTAGGTGTTAAGTGGAGAGAAGGCAGTAAGCCTTTTACTCTGCCTCATGGGCTAATCTTCTTTCTGAAGAATCCCCTAAGTTCCACTTATTAATAGATGGCACCCTCATTTAAAATGTTTTAAAAAGGAAAATGAAGTGAAATATTATGTTGGCTTTTTATGTATGAAATGTTATGGTTGAAGAATGAAAATGGTCAACTTACAGATGTTCCGGAAAAAGAGATTGAAATCTCAGGAAGTTGGTCTCTGTTTTGGCTTCCACATGAACTCACTAGAATGCCATTTTACACCTAAACTTCTTTGCTCTATGAAATAGTTATCACATGCAGTCCTAGTATGAGGTGGCGATAAACTATGAGATCGGGTTTTTGCGGGGAGAGGAAAGGGTCATATTAACTCTCATTGATTTCTCACAGCAACCTACTTTCTATTTAGCATATACAAATATCAATAAGTAGGAAACGACTGAAAAATGAGCAGACTGACAAGAGCTAGACTGGTGTCTTCTTTTACATTCCAAC
Organism: Monodon monoceros; assembly: GCF_005190385.1. NCBI lineage: Eukaryota > Metazoa > Chordata > Mammalia > Artiodactyla > Monodontidae > Monodon > Monodon monoceros. The sequence continues at coordinate 10,901,176 of NW_021703771.1, read as the reverse complement.
AGTGCCGGTGCCCGTGGTCAGCCTGACCATTTACGACATTGGCTCGACCACCATGCACGTGAAGTGGCAGCCAGTGGGGGGCGCCACTGGCTACGCCTTGTCCTACGAACCCATCAACGCCACAGAGCCGACCAAACCCAAAGAGGTGGGAGGCGTTTGTTTCTTTATTGTTGGGTCTTCCTGGGACTTCACGGTTGTAGAGTCCCCATTAAGGGGCAGTTACTCACGAACTCATTTATAACTTTACATCCAAAACAGAAAAACACAAGATTAGATTTGTGACCTGTGACGAATCTTAAAAAAACATCAGCATGAGAAAGGAAATGCAGGGCAGAGAAATGAAAAATCAAAGTTGTGTGAAAATCTAGCAGTCACAGATTGGTGTAATTGTCCATCCCCTGTTAGTGGAAAAGTTTAATTGGAATGTGTTGTCTCCCCTCGGCATGTCCATCGGCAGATGCGCATGGAACCGACAGTGACCGATGTGCAGCTGAGTGACCTCTTCCCCAATACTGAGTACGCGGTCACGGTCCAGGCCGCCCTTCACGACCTCACCAGCGACCCCTTCACTGCAAGGGAGGTCACCTGTAAGATGTCGCCAGTTCTTCTTCCCTTATTGCTGTGAATACATCACGCTCTTTAGGCTTCTTCTTTCACCCGATCGTGCTAACGATAATTTTGATAATTTGTGTGTCAGTTGTAGGGTTATTACTTATGGCAATCTAATTTGAGAATTAAGGTTATTTCTGGACTTATGGCAGCATCTTAAATTGACTGTAAGATTCACATTTATTTTCCCATATTTTGAGATGTATCTTACAGTCAATGGTGTCTTACAATTGCGCTTGGTGAGGTGTCAGTCAGGGAATAGAACATGAAATAACGGTGCATCTTACAATCCATGTTGTTGTAGATCCATGAAATACTGTATATGGCGTTGGTGAGAAGGGAATGTCGGGTGAGTGTAGTTTTGGAGGAGGATACTAGGTTTAAGATCAAGATGTTCTAAGTTCTTGTTGAAGTAGAAACTATGGCACACATGAATAAGTCTGTTTCTGTTAAGTAAATGAACTCAATCCCCAAACATACTGATCATCTACGACACTCCAGTCCTGTGCTTAGGTGTTGGGAATGTGCTGATAAAAATGTAGGGCAGCGTGGAGGACCCGGACTCTTTCGTGGTTTGCACTTCTCTTGTGTGTATTGTTCAGCCCCTTTTGTGTTTCTGGTTTGCTTCACTAGCACTTAGGTGCTTTTTCTTGAAAAGTGACAGCGATTGCTCTTAGGATCCTGGCCTTACCCAGCCAGTAGTTTTGTTTCATGCTTCTCGAGGTGGGCGTGCTGGGATTCTAAGTATGTCTTGGCTTAAATTTGGTGAGTCTCAGAACACATTTCGAAGGAAATTAAGAAGTTGGAAGAAACGTTCAAGGGGGAACGGTGTTGAGACGGAAGCATGATGAGGCAGAAAAGAGAAACCCCGCAAGGTGGAGCAAGATACAGTCACTGACAACAAATAATCATCTTTCATATGTCAGATCCTGTCTGGAGCTGGTGGTTTGCGGCAGTGGGTCGACGGCAGGTGGAGAGAGCGGGGAGCGGCTGAAAGACGAATGCGGCTATGGATTTGGATGTGGGGCTAGACTGCAGCAGTAGGGGAGGAGAGGGCACAGAGAGGGGCTGAGAGACGAAAACATTGAAGGGATGGAGGTGCAGAAACATGGAAGTGGAGACAGAGATTCAGGAAGAGAGATTTACAGACTTGAAAGGAGAGACAAAGGAAGTTGGTGAAAGAGGCAGCTCGAGAGAGTGAGATGCGTCTCATAGAACAAGAGAAAATCTCTCCATTAGTTATCCTCCTGGTCCTTTGTAAGGTAACGCTTTTTTTGACTTGGTGAAAGTTTATGATTTGGATTTTCTTCTCACCGTTTGGGCTCCTGTGGGTTTTCTTGTAAGCTTACTGGTTGCTTAATTTCGTCTCATCTTCATGCTTCACTCTTGTAACCATTTGTTTTTCTATCACGTTCTTCAGGAAGCGTGACTCATTTTGATTTCTATCTTAACCGACTTAAATATCTGATAAAGACACATGAGCTGTACATATATGGTGAATTATGATTTATTATAGCTGAGCAGCAAGTAAGAGCTTATTTAAATAGAGTGGGAGAAAGTTAACATATAAATGAGAAGTTAGAGTTGTGATAAAAATTTAAATTTATCCTGTTTTTAAAAAGCCTCCTTAAGAAGAATTCAGCTGTACCTGGTAGAATCAAAGTGCTTTTATCATCATAGCCAATTTGTTTAGTTACTTTGCTGCACACCTTTAAGTTTTCTCCAAACAACTTCTTGAAAGCTTGTGTGGATGCTTTAGAGCTTTTTGGCTGAGAACCACATCTGGCCCCAATTTCTCATGCATTTCCAGTGCCTTTGCCCAGTCCTCGAGATCTGAAACTCAGAGATGTGACTCACAGCACCATGAACGTCTTATGGGAACCTGCACCTGGAAAAGTGCATAAATACATTGTTCGCTACAAAACACCGGAAGAGGATGCCAAAGAGGTAGGTTGAGATTAGAAGGGGTTTAGAAATATTTGTTTAGTCCTAGTAGGTTTAACAGAAGAACCTAAACAAGTATAACATGTTTTGAATACTTGTCACTTTATGAACATAGTGTTGGAGACGTTATATATTTATAGAGCACTATTTGAATATTGGTAATATATTGGACCGTCTTGCATTTAGTTTGGAAATGTTTTGCTGTGTGATATTAATCCTAAAAACATCATCCCTTTGTAGATAGTTATAGAGTCTAGATGGCATTTCGCTCTCCTGCAGGTGCTTCATATGGTGCTCTGCATTCTACGAATTACTAAAAAATGTCATAATAATGTTTCTCAAAATGAAAGCTAGCAAGCGGATGCAGGAAAGAAGAGGGGGAGTTTGTCAGGGAATGGGAAGATAGGACACTTGAGCAGGACAGAGAGAAAGTAGGAATATAATGTCAGAGGATTGTCCCTCTGGCTTTGAGCGTTTTTGAGATGATGCTGAGATGGAGAGCTATTTCCATGACAGCCTGCTTCAAAGTGGAAGCAAACCGAGGAGCTTCACCAGCGAATGGGTTTAGAACGTATGTTTGCCTGAAGGGGCATTCATGTGAGAATCTCAGAGGCATTTTTGGAAGCTAGAAGTGGTTTCTCTAAGCACCCAGTTACAGACTGTGCTGGTCATTTGGATTGTACACAAGCTAATTTATACCTGTGCACACATTCATTTCATTCTGGGTTTCAACGTCAAAAGCAGTGCAATGACCAGTGGGTCTAATCAGCTAATGCACAGGAGAATTTTTCCGAAATGAATCGCGCAGTGATACAAAGGGAGACGGGGAAGTGGGGGAAACGATTAGGTTGTTTGAATTCCTAGGCAGTCATCATTTACCAGACACTAGTGCCAGATACAGCTCAGTACATACATTTTTTCCACTTTGGAAACATTTTAAATGATCTCCAATTCCTGGACTCTTATGCAAATTGGAAAACACTGCTGTTTTTTGTACCACAATTCTTATGCTCTTGTGCTGAGAGATATAGCCAACAACAGAGGGATGTCGAAATTAAACTTTGTAAAAATAGTTCCACTGCTCTATTGTAGGTAGAGGTGGACAGGTCATGGGCCAGCACACCCCTTAAGGACCTCTTCTCACAAACCCGGTACACAGTCAGCGTGTCTGCGGTATATGATGAAGGGGAGTCTCCCCCAGTGACTGCTCAGGAAATCACCCGTGAGTTGTGTTTACGCTTTATTGATAATTGGAAGACAACACTGCGTGCATGTGTCACTGAACTTACTGGATTATTTCATTTCCTTAAAAAAAATTTTTTTTTATGGGTGTATAGTTGATTTGCAATGTTGTGTTAGTTTCAGGTATACAGTAAAGTGATTCAGTTATACACACACACGCACATGTATGTACGTATTCCTTTTCAGATTCTTTTCCCTTATAGGTTATGACAAAATACTGAGTATAGTTCTCTGTGCATTTCTTCATGTTATTTTTGCCAGAATTTAATAATGTTTGGGTTCATAGATTTCTTCCCATCTTCTATCTCTATGTCCATTCCTTTTATGATAATTTCTTTCCTATTATTCTACCAGCCACTGTCACTAATTCATCTTCCAGATACTTAACCAGTGTGTGTGTGTGTGTGTGTGTGTGTGTGTGTGTGTGTGTGTGTGTG